>NW_026542903.1:0-106367 GCF_028750875.1 Macrosteles quadrilineatus
AAAGGGATGTCTTAATATTTAGAGGGATGTCTTAATATTTAGCGGAATGTCTTGTTTATTAGAGGGATGTCTTGCTATTTAGAGGGATGTCTTTTTATTTGGAGGGATGTCTTGTTATTTAGAGGGATGTCTTGTTATTTAGAGGATTGTCTTGTTATTTAAAAGGGATGTCTTGTTATTTAGAGGGATGTCTTGTTATTTAGTGGGATGTCTTGTTATTTAGAGGGATGTCTTGTTATTTAGAGAGATGTCTTGTTAGATAAAGGGATGTCTTAATATTTAGAGGGATGTCTTGTTATTTAGAGGGATGTCTTAATATTTAGAGGGATGTCTTGTTATTTGAAGGGATGTCTTAATATTTAGAGGGATGTCTTGTTATTTAGAGGGATGTCTTGTTATTTAGAGGGATGTCTTGGTATTTAGAGGGATGTCTTGTTATTTAGAGGGATGTCTTAATATTTAGCGGAATGTCTTAAGGGATGTCTTGTTTTTTAGAGGGTTGTCTTGTAATTTAGATGGGATGTCTTGTTATTTAGAGGGATGTCTTGTTATTTACAGGTATGTCTTAATATTTAGAGGGATGTCTTGTTATTTAGAGGGATGTCTTAATATTTAGAGGGATGTCTTGTTATTTGGAGGGATGTCTTAATATTTAGAGGGATGTCTTGTTATTTAGAGGGATGTCTTGTTATTTAGAGAGATGTCTTGTTATTTAAAGGGATGTCTTAATATTTAGAGGGATGTCTTGTTATTTAGAGGGATGTCTTAATATTTAGAGGGATGTCTTGTTATTTGAAGGGATGTCTTAATATTTAGAGGGATGTCTTGTTATTTAGAGGGGTGTCTTGTTATTTAGAGGGATGTCTTGTTTTTTAAAGGGTTGTCTTGTTATTTGGAGGGATGTCTTAATATTTAGAGGGATGTCTTGGTATTTAGAGGGATGTCTTGTTATTTAGAGGGATGTTTTGTTATTTAGAGGGATGTCTTCTTATTTGGAGGGAAGTCTTGTTATTTGGAGGAATGTCTTGTTATTTAGAGGGATATCTTGTTATTTGGAGGGATGTCTTGTTATTTAGAGGGATGTCTTGCTATTTAGAGGGATGTCTATTTATTTGGAGGGATGTCTTGTTATTTAGAGGGATGTCTTGTTATTTAGAGGAATGTCTTGTTATTTAAAAGGGATGTCTTGTTATTTAGAGGGACGTCTTGTTATTTAGTGGGATGTCTTGTTATTTAGAGGGATGTCTTGTTATTTAGAGAGATGTCTTGTTATTTAAAGGGATGTCTTAATATTTAGAGGGATGTCTTGTTATTTAGAGGGATGTCTTAATATTTAGAGGGATGTCTTGTTATTTGGAGGGATGTCTTAATATTTAGAGGGATGTCTTGTTATTTAGAGGGATGTCTTGTTATTTAGAGGGATGTCTTGTTTTTTAGAGGGTTGTCTTGTAATTTAGATGGGATGTCTTGTTATTTAAAGGGATGTCTTGTTATTTGGAGAGATGTCTTTTTATTTAGAGGGATGTCTTGTTTTTTAGAGGGTTGTCTTGTTATTTGGAGGGATGTCTTGTTTTTTAGAGGGTTGTCTTGTAATTTAGATGGGATGTCTTGTTATTTAGAGGGATGTCTTAATATTTAGCAGAATGTCTTGTTTATTAGAGGGATGTCTTGCTATTTAGAGGGATGTCTTTTTATTTGGAGGGATGTCTTGTTATTTAGAGGGATGTCTTGTTATTTAGAGGAATGTCTTGTTATTTAAAAGGGATGTCTTGTTATTTAGAGGGATGTCTTGTTATTTAGTGGGATGTCTTGTTATTTAGAGGGATGTCTTGTTATTTAGAGAGATGTCTTGTTATTTAAAGGGATGTCTTAATATTTAGAGGGATGTCTTAATATTTAGCGGAATGTCTTGTTTATTAGAGGGATGTCTTGCTATTTAGAGGGATGTCTTTTTATTTGGAGGGATGTCTTGTTATTTAGAGGGATGTCTTGTTATTTAGAGTAATGTCTTGTTATTTAAAAGGGATGTCTTGTTATTTAGAGGGATGTCTTGATATTTAGTGGGATGTCTTGTTATTTAGAGGGATGTCTTGTTATTTAGAGAGATGTCTTGTTATTTAAAGGGATGTCTTAATATTTAGAGGGATGTCTTGTTATTTAGAGGGATGTCTTAATATTTAGAGGGATGTCTTGTTATTTGAAGGGATGTCTTAATATTTAGAGGGATGTCTTGTTATTTAGAGGGATGTCTTGTTATTTAGAGGGATGTCTTGTTATTTAGAGGGATGTCTTGTTTTTTAAAGGGTTGTCTTGTTATTTGGAGGGATGTCTTAATATTTAGAGGGATGTCTTGGTATTTAGAGGGATGTCTTGTTATTTAGAGGGATGTCTTAATATTTAGCGGAATGTCTTAAGGGATGTCTTGTTTTTTAGAGGGTTGTCTTGTAATTTAGATGGGATGTCTTGTTATTTAGAGGGATGTCTTGTTATTTACAGGTATGTCTTGTTATTTAGAGGGATGTCTTAATATTTAGAGGAATGTCTTGTTATATAGATGGATGTCTTGTTATTTAGAGGGATGTCTTGATATTTAGAGGGATGTCTTGTTTTTTAGAGAGATGTCTTGTTATTTAGGGGTTTTTTTTGTTTTTTAGAGGGTTGTCTTGTTATTTGGAGGGATGTCTTGTTATTTAGATTGATGTCTTAATATTTAGAGGGATGTCTTTTTATTTGGAGGGATATCTTGTTATTTAGAGGGATGTCTTGTTATTGAGAGGAATGTCTTGTTATTTAAAAGGGATGTCTTGTTATTTAGAAGGATGTCTTGTTATTTAGAGGGATGTCTTGTTATTTAGAAGGATGTCTTGTTATTTAGAGGGATGTCTTGTTATTTAGAGGGATGTCTTGTTATTTGAAGGGATGTCTTAATATTTAGAGAGATGTCTTGTTATTTAGAGGGATGTCTTGTTATTTAGAGGGATGTCTTGTTATTTAGAGGGATGTCTTCATATTTGGAGGGATGTCTTCATATTTGGAGGGATGTCTTGTTATTTAGAGGGATGTCTTGTTATTTGGAGGGATGCTTGTTATTAAGAGGGATGTCTTATAATTTAGAGGGATGTCTTGTTATTTGGAGGTATGTCTTGTTATTTAGAGGGATGTCTTGTTATTTAGAGGGATGTCTTGGTATTTGGAGGGATGTCTAGTTATTTAGAGGGATGTATTTTTATTTAGAGGGATGTCTTGTTATTTAGAGGGATGTCTTGGTATTTGGAGGGATGACTAGTTATTTAGAGGGATGTCTTTTTATTTAGAGGGATGTCTTGTTATTTAGAGGGATGTCTTGTCATTTAGAGGGATGTCTTGTTATTTGAAGGGATGTCTTAATATTTAGAGGGATGTCTTGTTATTTAGTGGGATGTCTTGTTATTTAGAGGGATGTCTTGTTATTTAGAGAGATGTCTTGTTATTTAGAGGGATGTCTTGTTATTTAGAGGGATGTCTTGTTATTTAGAGAGATGTCTTGTTATTTAAAGGGATGTCTTAATATTTAGAGGGATGTCTTGTTATTTAGAGGGATGTCTTAATATTTAGAGGGATGTCTTGTTATTTTGAGGGATGTCTTAATATTTAGAGGGATGTCTTGTTATTTAGAGGGATGTCTTTTTATTTAGAGAGATGTCTTGTTATTTAAAGGGATGTCTTAATATTTAGAGGGATGTCTTGTTATTTAGAGGGATGTCTTAATATTTAGAGGGATGTCTTGTTATTTGAAGGGATGTCTTAATATTTAGAGGGATGTCTTGTTATTTAGAGGGATGTCTTGTTATTTAGAGGGATGTCTTGTTTTTTAAAGGGTTGTCTTGTTATTTGGAGGGATGTCTTAATATTTAGAGGGATGTCTTGGTATTTAGAGGGATGTCTTGTTATTTAGAGGGATGTCTTGTTATTTAGAGGGATGTCTTCTTATTTGAAGGGAAGTCTTGTTATTTGGAGGAATGTCTTGTTATTTAGAGGGATATCTTGTTATTTGGAGGGATGTCTTGTTATTTAGAGGGATGTCTTCCTATTTAGAGTGATGTCTTTTTATTTGGAGGGTAGTCTTGTTATTTAGAGGGATGTCTTGTTATTTAGAGGAATGTCTTGTTATTTAAAAGGGATGTCTTGTTATTTAGAGGGACGTCTTGTTATTTAGTGGGATGTCTTGTTATTTAGAGGGATGTCTTGTTATTTAGAGAGATGTCTTGTTATTTAAAGGGATGTCCTAATATTTAGAGGGATGTCTTGTTATTTAGAGGGATGTCTTAATATTTAGAGGGATGTCTTGTTATTTGGGTGGATGTCTTAATATTTAGAGGGATGTCTTGTTATTTAGAGGGATGTCTTGTTATTTAGAGGGATGTCTTGTTTTTAAAGGGTTTTCTTGTTATTTGGAGGGATGTCTTAATATTTAGAGGGATGTCTTGGTATTTGGAGGGATGTCTTGTTATTTAGAGGGATGTCTTAATATTTAGCGGAATGTCTAGTTTATTAGAGGGATGTCTTGTTATTTAGAGGGATGTCTTGTTATTTAGAGGGATGTCTTAATATTTGGAGGGATGTCTTGTTATTTAGAGGGATGTCTTAATATTTAGAGGGATGTCTTGTTTTTTAGTGGGATGTCTTGTTTTTTAGAGGGATGTCTTGTTATTTAGAGGGTTTTTTTGTTTTTTAGAGGGTTGTCTTGTTATTTGGAGGGATGTCTTGTTATTTAGATTGATGTCTTAATATTTAGAGGGATGTTTTGTTTTTTAGAGGGATGTCTTGTTATTTAGAGGGATGTCTTGTTATTTAGAGGGATGTCTTGTTATTTGAAGGGATGTCTTAATATTTAGAGAGATGTCTTGTTATTTAGAGGGATGTCTTGTTATTTAGAGGGATGTCTTAATATTTGGAGGGATGTCTTCATATTTGGAGGGATGTCTTGTTATTTAGAGGGATGTCTTGTTATTTGGAGGGATGCTTGTTATTAGGAGGGATGTCTTATAATTTAGAGGGATGTCTTGTTATTTGGAGGTATGTCTTGTTATTTAGAGGGATGTCTTGTTATTTAGAGGGATGTCTTGGTATTTGGAGGGATGTCTAGTTATTTAGAGGGATGTCTTTTTATTTAGAGGGATGTCTTGTTATTTAGAGGGATGTCTTGGTATTTGGAGGGATGTCTAGTTATTTAGAGGGATGTCTTTTTATTTAGAGGGATGTCTTGTTATTTAGAGGGATGTCTTGTTATTTAGAGGGATGTCTTGTTTTTTAGAGGGTTGTCTTGTAATTTAGATGGGATGTCTTTTTATTTGGAGGGATGTCTTGTTATTTAGAGGGATGTCTTGGTATTTAGAGGAATGTCTTGTTATTTAAAAGGGATGTCTTGTTATTTAGAGGGATGTCTTGTTATTTAGTGGGATGTCTTGTTATTTAGAGGGATGTCTTGTTATTTAGAGGGATGTCTTGTTTTTTAGAGGGTTGTCTTGTAATTTAGATGGGATGTCTTGTTATTTGGAGGTATGTCTTGTTATTTAGAGGGACGTCTTGTTATTTAGTGGGATGTCTTGTTATTTAGAGGGATGTCTTGTTATTTAGAGAGATGTCTTGTTATTTAAAGGGATGTCTTAATATTTAGAGGGATGTCTTGTTATTTAGAGGGATGTCTTAATATTTAGAGGGATGTCTTGTTATTTGGAGGGATGTCTTAATATTTAGAGGGATGTCTTGTTATTTAGAGGGATGTCTTGTTATTTAGAGGGATGTCTTGTTTTTTAGAGGGTTGTCTTGTAATTTAGATGGGATGTCTTGTTATTTAGAGGGATGTCTTGTTATTTGGAGAGATGTCTTTTTATTTAGAGGGATGTCTTGTTTTTTAGAGGGTTGTCTTGTTATTTGGAGGGATGTCTTGTTTTTTAGAGGGTTGTCTTGTAATTTAGATGGGATGTCTTGTTATTTAGAGGGATGTCTTAATATTTAGCAGAATGTCTTGTTTATTAGAGGGATGTCTTGCTATTTAGAGGGATGTCTTTTTATTTGGAGGGATGTCTTGTTATTTAGAGGGATGTCTTGTTATTTAGAGGAATGTCTTGTTATTTAAAAGGGATGTCTTGTTATTTAGAGGGATGTCTTGTTATTTAGTGGGATGTCTTGATATTTAGTGGGATGTCTTGTTATTTAGTGGGATGTCTTGTTATTTAGAGGGATGTCTTGTTATTTAGAAGGATGTCTTGTTATTTAGAGGGATGTCTTGTTATTTAGAGGGATGTCTTGTTATTTGAAGGGATGTCTTAATATTTAGAGAGATGTCTTGTTATTTAGAGGGATGTCTTGTTATTTAGAGGGATGTCTTGTTATTTAGAGGGATGTCTTCATATTTGGAGGGATGTCTTCATATTTGGAGGGATGTCTTGTTATTTAGAGGGATGTCTTGTTATTTGGAGGGATGCTTGTTATTAAGAGGGATGTCTTATAATTTAGAGGGATGTCTTGTTATTTGGAGGTATGTCTTGTTATTTAGAGGGATGTCTTGTTATTTAGAGGGATGTCTTGGTATTTGGAGGGATGTCTAGTTATTTAGAGGGATGTATTTTTATTTAGAGGGATGTCTTGTTATTTAGAGGGATGTCTTGGTATTTGGAGGGATGACTAGTTATTTAGAGGGATGTCTTTTTATTTAGAGGGATGTCTTGTTATTTAGAGGGATGTCTTGTCATTTAGAGGGATGTCTTGTTATTTGAAGGGATGTCTTAATATTTAGAGGGATGTCTTGCTATTTTGAGGGATTTCTTGTTATTTGGAGGGATGTCTTGTTATTTAAAGGGATGTCTTGTTATTTAGAGGAATGTCTTGTTATTTAAAAGGGATGTCTTGTTATTTAGAGGGATGTCTTGTTATTTAGTGGGATGTCTTGTTATTTAGAGGGATGTCTTGTTATTTAGAGAGATGTCTTGTTATTTAAAGGGATGTCTTAATATTTAGAGGGATGTCTTGTTATTTAGAGGGATGTCTTAATATTTAGAGGGATGTCTTGTTATTTTGAGGGATGTCTTAATATTTAGAGGGATGTCTTGTTATTTAGAGGGATGTCTTTTTATTTAGAGAGATGTCTTGTTATTTAAAGGGATGTCTTAATATTTAGAGGGATGTCTTGTTATTTAGAGGGATGTCTTAATATTTAGAGGGATGTCTTGTTATTTGAAGGGATGTCTTAATATTTAGAGGGATGTCTTGTTATTTAGAGGGATGTCTTGTTATTTAGAGGGATGTCTTGTTTTTTAAAGGGTTGTCTTGTTATTTAGAGGGATGTCTTGTTATTTAGAGGAATGTCTTGTTATTTAAAAGGGATGTCTTGTTATTTAGAGGGACGTCTTGTTATTTAGTGGGATGTCTTGTTATTTAGAGGGATGTCTTGTTATTTAGAGAGATGTCTTGTTATTTAAAGGGATGTCCTAATATTTAGAGGGATGTCTTGTTATTTAGAGGGATGTCTTAATATTTAGAGGGATGTCTTGTTATTTGGGTGGATGTCTTAATATTTAGAGGGATGTCTTGTTATTTAGAGGGATGTCTTGTTATTTAGAGGGATGTCTTGTTTTTTAAAGGGTTTTCTTGTTATTTGGAGGGATGTCTTAATATTTAGAGGGATGTCTTGGTATTTGGAGGGATGTCTTGTTATTTAGGGGGATGTCTTAATATTTAGCGGAATGTCTAGTTTATTAGAGGGATGTCTTGTTATTTAGAGGGATGTCTTGTTATTTAGAGGGATGTCTTAATATTTGGAGGGATGTCTTGTTATTTAGAGGGATGTCTTAATATTTAGAGGGATGTCTTGTTTTTTAGTGGGATGTCTTGTTTTTTAGAGGGATGTCTTGTTATTTAGAGGGTTTTTTTTGTTTTTTAGAGGGTTGTCTTGTTATTTGGAGGGATGTCTTGTTATTTAGATTGATGTCTTAATATTTAGAGGGATGTTTTGTTTTTTAGAGGGATGTCTTGTTATTTAGAGGGATGTCTTGTTATTTAGAGGGATGTCTTGTTATTTGAAGGGATGTCTTAATATTTAGAGAGATGTCTTGTTATTTAGAGGGATGTCTTGTTATTTAGAGGGATGTCTTAATATTTGGAGGGATGTCTTCATATTTGGAGGGATGTCTTGTTATTTAGAGGGATGTCTTGTTATCTGGAGGGATGCTTGTTATTAGGAGGGATGTCTTATAATTTAGAGGGATGTCTTGTTATTTGGAGGTATGTCTTGTTATTTAGAGGGATGTCTTGTTATTTAGAGGGATGTCTTGGTATTTGGAGGGATGTCTAGTTATTTAGAGGGATGTCTTTTTATTTAGAGGGATGTCTTGTTATTTAGAGGGATGTCTTGGTATTTGGAGGGATGTCTAGTTATTTAGAGGGATGTCTTTTTATTTAGAGGGATGTCTTGTTATTTAGAGGGATGTCTTGTTATTTAGAGGGATGTCTTGTTTTTTAGAGGGTTGTCTTGTAATTTAGATGGGATGTCTTTTTATTTGGAGGGATGTCTTGTTATTTAGAGGGATGTCTTGGTATTTAGAGGAATGTCTTGTTATTTAAAAGGGATGTCTTGTTATTTAGAGGGATGTCTTGTTATTTAGTGGGATGTCTTGTTATTTAGAGGGATGTCTTGTTATTTAGAGGGATGTCTTGTTTTTTAGAGGGTTGTCTTGTAATTTAGATGGGATGTCTTGTTATTTGGAGGTATGTCTTGTTATTTAGAGGGACGTCTTGTTATTTAGTGGGATGTCTTGTTATTTAGAGGGATGTCTTGTTATTTAGAGAGATGTCTTGTTATTTAAAGGGATGTCTTAATATTTAGAGGGATGTCTTGTTATTTAGAGGGATGTCTTAATATTTAGAGGGATGTCTTGTTATTTGGAGGGATGTCTTAATATTTAGAGGGATGTCTTGTTATTTAGAGGGATGTCTTGTTATTTAGAGGGATGTCTTGTTTTTTAGAGGGTTGTCTTGTAATTTAGATGGGATGTCTTGTTATTTAGAGGGATGTCTTGTTATTTGGAGAGATGTCTTTTTATTTAGAGGGATGTCTTGTTTTTTAGAGGGTTGTCTTGTTATTTGGAGGGATGTCTTGTTTTTTAGAGGGTTGTCTTGTAATTTAGATGGGATGTCTTGTTATTTAGAGGGATGTCTTAATATTTAGCAGAATGTCTTGTTTATTAGAGGGATGTCTTGCTATTTAGAGGGATGTCTTTTTATTTGGAGGGATGTCTTATTATTTAGAGGGATGTCTTGTTATTTAGAGGAATGTCTTGTTATTTAAAAGGGATGTCTTGTTATTTAGAGGGATGTCTTGTTATTTAGTGGGATGTCTTGTTATTTAGAGGGATGTCTTGTTATTTAGAGAGATGTCTTGTTATTTAAAGGGATGTCTTAATATTTAGAGGGATGTCTTAATATTTAGCGGAATGTCTTGTTTATTAGAGGGATGTCTTGCTATTTAGAGGGATGTCTTTTTATTTGGAGGGATGTCTTGTTATTTAGAGGGATGTCTTGTTATTTAGAGGAATGTCTTGTTATTTAAAAGGGATGTCTTGTTATTTAGAGGGATGTCTTGTTATTTAGAGAGATGTCTTGTTATTTAAAGGGATGTCTTAATATTTAGAGGGATGTCTTGTTATTTAGAGGGATGTCTTAATATTTAGAGGGATGTCTTGTTATTTGAAGGGATGTCTTAATATTTAGAGGGATGTCTTGTTATTTAGAGGGATGTCTTGTTATTTAGAGGGATGTCTTGTTATTTAGAGGGATGTCTTGTTTTTTAAAGGGTTGTCTTGTTATTTGGAGGGATGTCTTAATATTTAGAGGGATGTCTTGGTATTTAGAGGGATGTCTTGTTATTTAGAGGGATGTCTTAATATTTAGCATAATGTCTTAAGGGATGTCTTGTTTTTTAGAGGGTTGTCTTTTAATTTAGATGGGATGTCTTGTTATTTAGAGGGATGTCTTGTTATTTACAGGTATTCTTGTTATTTAGAGGGATGTCTTAATATTTAGAGGAATGTCTTGTTATATAGATGGATGTCTTGTTATTTAGAGGGATGTCTTGATATTTAGAGGGATGTCTTGTTTTTTAGAGAGATGTCTTGTTATTTAGAGTTTTTTTTGTTTTTTAGAGGGTTGTCTTGTTATTTGGAGGGATGTTTTGTTATTTAGATTGATGTCTTAATATTTAGAGGGATGTATTTTTATTTGGAGGGATATCTTGTTATTTAGAGGGATGTCTTGTTATTGAGAGGAATGTCTTGTTATTTAAAAAGCATGTCTTGTTATTTAGAGGGATGTCTTGTTATTTAGAGGGATGTCTTGTTATTTAGAGGGATGTCTTGTTATTTAGAGGGATGTCTTGTTATTTGAAGGGATGTCTTAATATTTAGAGAGATGTCTTGTTATTTAGAGGGATGTCTTGTTATTTAGAGGGATGTCTTGTTATTTAGAGGGATGTCTTCATATTTGGAGGGATGTCTTGTTATTTAGAGGGATGTCTTGTTATTTGGAGGGATGCTTGTTATTAAGAGGGATGTCTTATAATTTAGAGGGATGTCTTGTTATTTAGAGGGATGTCTTGTTATTTAGAGGGATGTCTTGTTATTTAGAGGGATGTCTTGGTATTTGGAGGGATGTCTAGTTATTTAGAGGGATGTCTTTTTATTTAGAGGGATGTCTTGTTATTTAGAGGGATGTCTTGGTATTTGGAGGGATGACTAGTTATTTAGAGGGATGTCTTTTTATTTAGAGGGATGTCTTGTTATTTAGAGGGATGTCTTGTTATTTAGAGGGATGTCTTGTTATTTGAAGGGATGTCTTAATATTTAGAGGGATGTCTTGCTATTTTGAGGGATTTCTTGTTATTTGGAGGGATGTCTTGTTATTTAGAGGGATGTCTTGTTATTTAGAGGAATGTCTTGTTATTTAAAAGGGATGTCTTGTTATTTAGAGGGATGTCTTGTTATTTAGTGGGATGTCTTGTTATTTAGAGGGATGTCTTGTTATTTAGAGAGATGTCTTGTTATTTAAAGGGATGTCTTAATATTTAGAGGGATGTCTTGTTATTTAGAGGGATGTCTTAATATTTAGAGGGATGTCTTGTTATTTGGAGGGATGTCTTAATATTTAGAGGGATGTCTTTTTATTTAGAGGGATGTCTTGTTTTTTAAAGGGTTGTCTTGTTATTTGGAGGGATGTCTTAATATTTAGAGGGATGTCTTCGTATTTAGAGGGATGTCTTGTTATTTAGAGGGATGTCTTGTTATTTAGAGGGATGTCTTCTTATTTGGAGGGAAGTCTTGTTATTTGGAGGAATGTCTTGTTATTTAGAGGGATATCTTGTTATTTGGAGGGATGTCTTGTTATTTAGAGGGATGTCTTGCTATTTAGAGGGATGTCTTTTTATTTGGAGGGATGTCTTGTTATTTAGAGGGATGTCTTGTTATTTAGAGGAATGTCTTGTTATTTAAAAGGGATGTCTTGTTATTTAGAGGGACGTCTTGTTATTTGGTGGGATGTCTTGTTATTTAGAGGGATGTCTTGTTATTTAGAGGAATGTCTTGTTATTTAAAAGGGATGTCTTGTTATTTAGAGGGACGTCTTGTTATTTAGTGGGATGTCTTGTTATTTAGAGGGATGTCTTGTTATTTAGTGAGATGTCTTGTTATTTAAAGGGATGTCTTAATATTTAGAGGGATGTCTTGTTATTTAGAGGGATGTCTTAATATTTAGAGGGATGTCTTGTTATTTGGAGGGATGTCTTAATATTTAGAGGGATGTCTTGTTATTTAGAGGGATGTCTTGTTATTTAGAGGGATGTCTTGTTTTTTAAAGGGTTTTCTTGTTATTTGGAGGGATGTCTTAATATTTAGAGGGATGTCTTGGTATTTGGAGGGATGTCTTGTTATTTAGAGGGATGTCTTAATATTTAGCGGAATGTCTAGTTTATTAGAGGGATGTCTTGTTATTTAGAGGGATGTCTTGTTATTTAGAGGGATGTCTTAATATTTGGAGGGATGTCTTGTTATTTAGAGGGATGTCTTAATATTTAGAGGGATGTCTTGTTTTTTAGTGGGATGTCTTGTTATTTAGAGGGATGTCTTGTTATTTAGAGGGTTTTTTTTGTTTTTTAGAGGGTTGTCTTGTTATTTGGAGGGATGTCTTGTTATTTAGATTGATGTCTTAATATTTAGAGGGATGTTTTGTTTTTTAGAGGGATGTCTTGTTATTTAGAGGGATGTCTTGTTATTTAGAGGGATGTCTTGTTATTTAGAGGGATGTCTTGTTATTTAGAGGGATGTCTTGTTATTTGAAGGGATGTCTTAATATTTAGAGAGATGTCTTGTTATTTAGAGGGATGTCTTGTTATTTAGAGGGATGTCTTAATATTTGGAGGGATGTCTTCATATTTGGAGGGATGTCTTGTTATTTAGAGGGATGTCTTGTTATTTGGAGGGATGCTTGTTATTAGGAGGGATGTCTTATAATTTAGAGGGATGTCTTGTTATTTGGAGGTATGTCTTGTTATTTAGAGGGATGTCTTGTTATTTAGAGGGATGTCTTGGTATTTGGAGGGATGTCTAGTTATTTAGAGGGATGTCTTTTTATTTAGAGGGATGTCTTGTTATTTAGAGGGATGTCTTGGTATTTGGAGGGATGTCTAGTTATTTAGAGGGATGTCTTTTTATTTAGAGGGATGTCTTGTTATTTAGAGGGATGTCTTGTTATTTAGAGGGATGTCTTGTTATTTGAAGAGATGTCTTAATATTTAGAGGGATGTCTTGCTATTTTGAGGGATTTCTTGTTATTTGGAGGGATGTCTTGTTATTTAGAGGGATGTCTTGTTATTTAGAGGAATGTCTTGTTATTTAAAAGGGATGTCTTGTTATTTAGAGGGATGTCTTGTTATTTAGTGGGATGTCTTGTTATTTAGAGGGATGTCTTGTTATTTAGAGAGATGTCTTGTTATTTAAAGGGATTTCTTAATATTTAGAGGGATGTCTTGTTATTTAGAGGGATGTCTTAATATTTAGAGGGATGTCTTGTTATTTGGAGGGATTTCTTAATATTTAGAGGGATGTCTTGTTATTTAGAGGGATGTCTTGTTATTTAGAGAGATGTCTTGTTATTTAGTGGGATGTCTTGTTATTTAGAGGGATGTCTTGTTATTTAGAGGGATGTCTTGTTTTTTAGAGGGTTGTCTTGTAATTTAGATGGGATGTCTTGTTATTTGGAGGTATGTCTTGTTATTTAGAGGGACGTCTTGTTATTTAGTGGGATGTCTTGTTATTTAGAGGGATGTCTTGTTATTTAGAGAGATGTCTTGTTATTCAAAGGGATGTCTTAATATTTAGAGGGATGTCTTGTTATTTAGAGGGATGTCTTAATATTTAGAGGGATGTCTTGTTATTTGGAGGGATGTCTTAATATTTAGAGGGATGTCTTGTTATTTAGAGGGATGTCTTGTTATTTAGAGGGATGTCTTGTTTTTTAGAGGGTTGTCTTGTAATTTAGATGGGATGTCTTGTTATTTAGAGGGATGTCTTGTTATTTGGAGAGATGTCTTTTTATTTAGAGGGATGTCTTGTTTTTTAGAGGGTTGTCTTGTTATTTGGAGGGATGTCTTGTTTTTTAGAGGGTTGTCTTGTAATTTAGATGGGATGTCTTGTTATTTAGAGGGATGTCTTAATATTTAGCAGAATGTCTTGTTTATTAGAGGGATGTCTTGCTATTTAGAGGGATGTCTTTTTATTTGGAGGGATGTCTTGTTATTTAGAGGGATGTCTTGTTATTTAGAGGAATGTCTTGTTATTTAAAAGGGATGTCTTGTTATTTAGAGGGATGTCTTGTTATTTAGTGGGATGTCTTGTTATTTAGAGGGATGTCTTGTTATTTAGAGAGATGTCTTGTTATTTAAAGGGATGTCTTAATATTTAGAGGGATGTCTTAATATTTAGCGGAATGTCTTGTTTATTAGAGGGATGTCTTGCTATTTAGAGGGATGTCTTTTTATTTGGAGGGATGTCTTGTTATTTAGAGGGATGTCTTGTTATTTAGAGGAATGTCTTGTTATTTAAAAGGGATGTCTTGTTATTTAGAGGGATGTCTTGTTATTTAGTGGGATGTCTTGTTATTTAGAGGGATGTCTTGTTATTTAGAGACATGTCTTGTTATTTAAAGGGATGTCTTAATATTTAGAGGGATGTCTTGTTATTTAGAGGGATGTCTTAATATTTAGAGGGATGTCTTGTTATTTGAAGGAATGTCTTAATATTTAGAGGGATGTCTTGTTATTTAGAGGGATGTCTTGTTATTTAGAGGGATGTCTTGTTATTTAGAGGGATGTCTTGTTTTTTAAAGGGTTGTCTTGTTATTTGGAGGGATGTCTTAATATTTAGAGGGATGTCTTGGTATTTAGAGGGATGTCTTGTTATTTAGAGGGATGTCTTAATATTTAGCGGAATGTCTTAAGGGATGTCTTGTTTTTTAGAGGGTTGTCTTGCAATTTAGATGGGATGTCTTGTTATTTAGAGGGATGTCTTGTTATTTACAGGTATGTCTTGTTATTTAGAGGGATGTCTTAATATTTAGAGGAATGTCTTGTTATTTAGAGGGATGTCTTAATATTTAGAGGGATGTCTTGTTATTTAGATTGATGTCTTAATATTTAGAGGGATGTCTTTTTATTGAGAGGAATGTCTTGTTATTTAAAAGGGATGTCTTGTTATTTAGAGGGATGTCTTGTTATTTAGAGGGATGTCTTGTTATTTAGAGGGATGTCTTCATATTTGGAGGGATGTCTTCATATTTGGAGGGATGTCTTGTTATTTAGAGGGATGTCTTGTTATTTGGAGGGATGCTTGTTATTAAGAGGGATGTCTTATAATTTAGAGGGATGTCTTGTTATTTGGAGGTATGTCTTGTTATTTAGAGGGATGTCTTGTTATTTAGAGGGATGTCTTGGTATTTGGAGGGATGTCTAGTTATTTAGAGGGATGTCTTTTTATTTAGAGGGATGTCTTGTTATTTAGAGGGATGTCTTGGTATTTGGAGGGATGACTAGTTATTTAGAGGGATGTCTTTTTATTTAGAGGGATGTCTTGTTATTTAGAGGGATGTCTTGTTATTTAGAGGGATGTCTTGTTATTTGAAGGGATGTCTTAATATTTAGAGGGATGTCTTGCTATTTTGAGGGATTTCTTGTTATTTGGAGGGATGTCTTGTTATTTAGAGGGATGTCTTGTTATTTAGAGGAATGTCTTGTTATTTAAAAGGGATGTCTTGTTATTTAGAGGGATGTCTTGTTATTTAGTGGGATGTCTTGTTATTTAGAGGGATGTCTTGTTATTTAGAGAGATGTCTTGTTATTTAAAGGGATGTCTTAATATTTAGAGGGATGTCTTGTTATTTAGAGGGATGTCTTAATATTTAGAGGGATGTCTTGTTATTTGGAGGGATGTCTTAATATTTAGAGGGATGTCTTGTTATTTAGAGGGATGTCTTTTTATTTAGAGAGATGTCTTGTTATTTAAAGGGATGTCTTAATATTTAGAGGGATGTCTTGTTATTTAGAGGGATGTCTTAATATTTAGAGGGATGTCTTGTTATTTGAAGGGATGTCTTAATATTTAGAGGGATGTCTTGTTATTTAGAGGGATGTCTTGTTATTTAGAGGGATGTCTTGTTTTTTAAAGGGTTGTCTTGTTATTTGGAGGGATGTCTTAATATTTAGAGGGATGTCTTGGTATTTAGAGGGATGTCTTGTTATTTAGAGGGATGTCTTGTTATTTAGAGGGATGTCTTCTTATTTGGAGGGAAGTCTTGTTATTTGGAGGAATGTCTTGTTATTTAGAGGGATATCTTGTTATTTGGAGGGATGTCTTGTTATTTAGAGGGATGTCTTGCTATTTAGAGGGATGTCTTTTTATTTGGAGGGATGTCTTGTTATTTAGAGGGATGTCTTGTTATTTAGAGGAATGTCTTGTTATTTAAAAGGGATGTCTTGTTATTTAGAGGGACGTCTTGTTATTTAGTGGGATGTCTTGTTATTTAGAGGGATGTCTTGTTATTTAGAGAGATGTCTTGTTATTTAAAGGGATGTCTTAATATTTAGAGGGATGTCTTGTTATTTAGAGGGATGTCTTAATATTTAGAGGGATGTCTTGTTATTTGGAGGGATGTCTTAATATTTAGAGGGATGTCTTGTTATTTAGAGGGATGTCTTGTTATTTAGAGGGATGTCTTGTTTTTTAAAGGGTTTTCTTGTTATTTGGAGGGATGTCTTAATATTTAGAGGGATGTCTTGGTATTTGGAGGGATGTCTTGTTATTTAGAGGGATGTCTTAATATTTAGCGGAAGGTCTAGTTTATTAGAGGGATGTCTTGTTATTTAGAGGGATGTCTTGTTATTTAGAGGGATGTCTTAATATTTGGAGGGATGTCTTGTTATTTAGAGGGATGTCTTAATATTTAGAGGGATGTCTTGTTTTTTAGTGGGATGTCTTGTTATTTAGAGGGATGTCTTGTTATTTAGAGGGTTTTTTTTGTTTTTTAGAGGGTTGTCTTGTTATTTGGAGGGATGTCTTGTTATTTAGATTGATGTCTTAATATTTAGAGGGATGTTTTGTTTTTTAGAGGGATGTCTTGTTATTTAGAGGGATGTCTTGTTATTTAGAGGGATGTCTTGTTATTTAGAGGGATGTCTTGTTATTTAGAGGGATGTCTTGTTATTTGAAGGGATGTCTTAATATTTAGAGAGATGTCTTGTTATTTAGAGGGATGTCTTGTTATTTAGAGGGATGTCTTAGTATTTGGAGGGATGTCTTCATATTTGGAGGGATGTCTTGTTATTTAGAGGGATGTCTTGTTATTTGGAGGGATGCTTGTTATTTAGAGGGATGTCTTGTTTTTTAAAGGGTTGTCTTGTTATTTGGAGGGATGTCTTAATATTTAGAGGGATGTCTTGGTATTTAGAGGGATGTCTTGTTATTTAGAGGGATGTCTTAATATTTAGCGGAATGTCTTAAGGGTTGTCTTGTTTTTTAGAGGGTTGTCTTGTAATTTAGATGGGATGTCTTGTTATTTAGAGGGATGTCTTGTTATTTACAGGTATGTCTTGTTATTTAGAGGGATGTCTTAATATTTAGAGGGATGTCTTGTTTTTTAGAGAGATGTCTTGTTATTTAGAGGGTTTTTTTGTTTTTTAGAGGGTTGTCTTGTTATTTGGAGGGATGTCTTGTTATTTAGATTGATGTCTTAATATTTAGAGGGATGTCTTTTTATTTGGAGGGATATCTTGTTATTTAGAGGGATGTCTTGTTATTGAGAGGAATGTCTTGTTATTTAAAAGGGATGTCTTGTTATTTAGAGGGATGTCTTGTTATTTAGAGGGATGTCTTGTTATTTAGAGGGATGTCTTCATATTTGGAGGGATGTCTTCATATTTGGAGGGATGTCTTGTTATTTAGAGGGATGTCCTGTTATTTGGAGGGACGCTTGTTATTAAGAGGGATGTCTTATAATTTAGAGGGATGTCTTGTTATTTGGAGGTATGTCTTGTTATTTAGAGGGATGTCTTGTTATTTAGAGGGATGTCTTGGTATTTGGAGGGATGTCTAGTTATTTAGAGGGATGTCTTTTTATTTAGAGGGATGTCTTGTTATTTAGAGGGATGTCTTGGTATTTGGAGGGATGACTAGTTATTTAGAGGGATGTCTTTTTATTTAGAGGGATGTCTTGTTATTTAGAGGGATGTCTTGTTATTTAGAGGGATGTCTTGTTATTTGAAGGGATGTCTTAATATTTAGAGGGATGTCTTGCTATTTTGAGGGATTTCTTGTTATTTGGAGGGATGTCTTGTTATTTAGAGGGATGTCTTGTTATTTAGAGGAATGTCTTGTTATTTAAAAGGGATGTCTTGTTATTTAGAGGGATGTCTTGTTATTTAGTGGGATGTCTTGTTATTTAGAGGGATGTCTTGTTATTTAGAGAGATGTCTTGTTATTTAAAGGGATGTCTTAATATTTAGAGGGATGTCTTGTTATTTAGAGGGATGTCTTAATATTTAGAGGGATGTCTTGTTATTTAAAGGGATGTCTTAATATTTAGAGGGATGTCTTGTTATTTAGAGGGATGTCTTAATATTTAGAGGGATGTCTTGTTATTTGAAGGGATGTCTTAATATTTAGAGGGATGTCTTGTTATTTAGAGAGATGTCTTGTTATTTAGAGGGATGTCTTGTTTTTTAAAGGGTTGTCTTGTTATTTGGAGGGATGTCTTAATATTTAGAGGGATGTCTTGGTATTTAGAGGGATGTCTTGTTATTTAGAGGGATGTCTTGTTATTTAGAGGGATGTCTTCTTATTTGGAGGGAAGTCTTGTTATTTGGAGGAATGTCTTGTTATTTAGAGGGATATCTTGTTATTTGGAGGGATGTCTTGTTATTTAGAGGGATGTCTTGCTATTTAGAGGGATGTCTTTTTATTTGGAGGGATGTCTTGTTATTTAGAGGGATGTCTTGTTATTTAGAGGGACGTCTTGTTATTTAGTGGGATGTCTTGTTATTTAGAGGGATGTCTTGTTATTTAGAGAGATGTCTTGTTATTTAAAGGGATGTCTTAATATTTAGAGGGATGTCTTGTTATTTAGAGGGATGTCTTAATATTTAGAGGGATGTCTTGTTATTTGGAGGGATGTCTTAATATTTAGAGGGATGTCTTGTTATTTAGAGGGATGTCTTGTTATTTAGCGGGATGTCTTGTTTTTTAAAGGGTTTTCTTGTTATTTGGAGGGATGTCTTAATATTTAGAGGGATGTCTTGGTATTTGGAGGGATGTTTTGTTATTTAGAGGGATGTCTTAATATTTAGCGGAATGTCTAGTTTATTAGAGGGATGTCTTTTTATTTAGAGGGATGTCTTGTTATTTAGAGGGATGTCTTAATATTTGGAGGGATGTCTTGTTATTTAGAGGGATGTCTTAATATTTAGAGGGATGTCTTGTTTTTTAGTGGGATGTCTTGTTATTTAGAGGGATGTCTTGTTATTTAGAGGGTTTTTTTTGTTTTTTAGAGGGTTGTCTTGTTATTTGGAGGGATGTCTTGTTATTTAGATTGATGTCTTAATATTTAGAGGGATGTTTTGTTTTTTAGAGGGATGTCTTGTTATTTAGAGGGATGTCTTGTTATTTAGAGGGATGTCTTGTTATTTAGAGGGATGTCTTGTTATTTAGAGGGATGTCTTGTTATTTGAAGGGATGTCTTAATATTTAGAGAGATGTCTTGTTATTTAGAGGGAAGTCTTGTTATTTAGAGGGATGTCTTAATATTTGGAGGGATGTCTTCATATTTGGAGGGATGTCTTGTTATTTAGAGGGATGTCTTGTTATTTGGAGGGATGCTTGTTATTAGGAGGGATGTCTTGTTATTTAGAGGGATGTCTTGGTATTTGGAGGGATGTCTAGTTATTTAGAGGGATGTCTTTTTATTTAGAGGGATGTCTTGTTATTTAGAGGGATGTCTTGGTATTTGGAGGGATGTCTAGTTATTTAGAGGGATGTCTTTTTATTTAGAGGGATGTCTTGTTATTTAGAGGGATGTCTTGTTATTTAGAGGGATGTCTTGTTATTTGAAGGGATGTCTTAATATTTAGAGGGATGTCTTGCTATTTTGAGGGATTTCTTGTTATTTGGAGGGATGTCTTGTTATTTAGAGGGATGTCTTGTTATTTAGAGAGATGTCTCTTGTTATTTAAAGGGATTTCTTAATATTTAGAGGGATGTCTTGTTATTTAGAGGGATGTCTTAATATTTACAGGGATGTCTTGTTATTTGGAGGGATTTCTTAATATTTAGAGGGATGTCTTGTTATTTAGAGGGATGTCTTGTTATTTAGAGAGATGTCTTGTTATTTAAAGGGATGTCTTAATATTTAGAGGGATGTCTTGTTATTTAGAGGGATGTCTTAATATTTAGAGGGATGTCTTGTTATTTGAAGGGATGTCTTAATATTTAGAGGGATGTCTTGTTATTTAGAGGGATGTCTTGTTATTTAGAGGGATGTCTTGTTATTTAGAGGGATGTCTTGTTTTTTAAAGGGTTGTCTTGTTATTTGGAGGGATGTCTTAATATTTAGCGGAATGTCTTGTTTATTAGAGGGATGTCTTGCTATTTAGAGGGATGTCTTTTTATTTAGAGGGATGTCTTGTTATTTAGAGGGATGTCTTGATATTTAGAGGAATGTCTTGTTATTTAAAAGGGATGTCTTGTTATTTAGAGGGATGTCTTGTTATTTAGTGGGATGTCTTGTTATTTAGAGGGATGTCTTGTTATTTAGAGAGATGTCTTGTTATTTAAAGGGATGTCTTAATATTTAGAGGGATGTCTTGTTATTTAGAGGGATGTCTTAATATTTAGAGGGATGTCTTGTTATTTGAAGGGATGTCTTAATATTTAGAGGGATGTCTTGTTATTTAGAGGGATGTCTTGTTATTTAGAGGGATGTCTTGTTATTTAGAGGGATGTCTTGTTTTTTAAAGGGTTGTCTTGTTATTTGGAGGGATGTCTTAATATTTAGAGGGATGTCTTGGTATTTAGAGGGATGTCTTGTTATTTAGAGGGATGTCTTAATATTTAGCGGAATGTCTTAAGGGATGTCTTGTTTTTTAGAGGGTTGTCTTGTAATTTAGATGGGATGTCTTGTTATTTAGAGGGATGTCTTGTTATTTACAGGTATGTCTTTTTATTTAGAGGGATGTCTTAATATTTAGAGGAATGTCTTGTTATATAGATGGATGTCTTGTTATTTAGAGGGATGTCTTGATATTTAGAGGGATGTCTTGTTTTTTAGAGAGATGTCTTGTTATTTAGAGGGTTTTTTTGTTTTTTAGAGGGTTGTCTTGTTATTTGGAGGGTTGTCTTGTTATTTAGATTGATGTCTTAATATTTAGAGGGATGTCTTTTTATTTGGAGGGATATCTTGTTATTTAGAGGGATGTCTTGTTATTGAGAGGAATGTCTTGTTATTTAAAAGGGATGTCTTGTTATTTAGAGGGATGTCTTGTTATTTAGAGGGATGTCTTGTTATTTAGAGGGATGTCTTGTTATTTAGAGGGATGTCTTGTTATTTAGAGGGATGTCTTGTTATTTGAAGGGATGTCTTAATATTTAGAGAGATGTCTTGTTATTTAGAGGGATGTCTTGTTATTTAGAGGGATGTCTTGTTATTTAGAGGGATGTCTTCATATTTGGAGGGATGTCTTCATATTTGGAGGGATGTCTTGTTATTTAGAGGGATGTCTTGTTATTTGGAGGGATGCTTGTTATTAAGAGGGATGTCTTATAATTTAGAGGGATGTCTTGTTATTTGGAGGTATGTCTTGTTATTTAGAGGGATGTCTTGTTATTTAGAGGGATGTCTTGGTATTTGGAGGGATGTCTAGTTATTTAGAGGGATGTCTTTTTATTTAGAGGGATGTCTTGTTATTTAGAGGGATGTCTTGTTATTTAGAGGGATGTCTTGTTATTTAGAGAGATGTCTTGTTATTTAAAGGGATGTCTTAATATTTAGAGGGATGTCTTGTTATTTAGAGGGATGTCTTAATATTTAGAGGGATGTCTTGTTATTTGGAGGGATGTCTTAAATATGTAGAGGGATGTTTTGTTATTTAGAGGGATGTCTTGTTATTTAGAGAGATGTCTTGTTATTTAAAGGGATGTCTTAATATTTAGAGGGATGTCTTGTTATTTAGAGGGATGTCTTAATATTTAGAGGGATGTCTTGTTATTTGAAGGGATGTCTTAATATTTAGAGGGATGTCTTGTTATTTAGAGGGATGTCTTGTTATTTAGTGGGATGTCTTGTTTTTTAAAGGGTTGTCTTGTTATTTGGAGGGATGTCTTAATATTTAGAGGGATGTCTTGGTATTTAGAGGGATGTCTTGTTATTTAGAGGGATGTCTTGTTATTTAGAGGGATGTCTTCTTATTTGGAGGGAAGTCTTGTTATTTGGAGGAATGTCTTGTTATTTAGAGGGATATCTTGTTATTTGGAGGGATGTCTTGTTTTTTAAAGGGTTTTCTTGTTATTTGGAGGGATGTCTTAATATTTAGAGGGATGTCTTGTTATTTAGAGGGATGTCTTAATATTTAGAGGGATGTCTTGTTATTTGGAGGGATGTCTTAATATTTAGAGGGATGTCTTGTTATTTAGAGGGATGTCTTGTTATTTAGAGGGATGTCTTGTTATTTAGAGGGATGTCTTGTTATTTAGAGGGATGTCTTGTTTTTTAAAGGGTTTTCTTGTTATTTGGAGGGATGTCTTAATATTTAGAGGGATGTCTTGGTATTTGGAGGGATGTCTTAATATTTAGAGGGATGTCTTGTTTTTTAGTGGGATTCCTTGTTATTTAGAGGGATGTCTTGTTATTTAGAGGGTTTTTTTGTTTTTTAGAGGGTTGTCTTGTTATTTGGAGGGATGTCTTGTTATTTAGATTGATGTCTTAATATTTAGAGGGATGTTTTGTTTTTTAGAGGGATGTCTTGTTATTTAGAGGGATGTCTTGTTATTTAGAGGGATGTCTTGTTATTTAGAGGGATGTCTTGTTATTTAGAGGGATGTCTTGTTATTTGGAGGGATGTCTTAATATTTAGAGGGATGTCTTGGTATTTAGAGGGATGTCTTGTTATTTAGAGGGATGTCTTAATATTTAGCGGAATGTCTTAAGGGTTGTCTTGTTTTTTAGAGGGTTGTCTTGTAATTTAGATGGGATGTCTTGTTATTTAGAGGGATGTCTTGTTATTTACAGGTATGTCTTGTTATTTAGAGGGATGTCTTAATATTTAGAGGGATGTCTTGTTTTTTAGAGAGATGTCTTGTTATTTAGAGGGTTTTTTTGTTTTTTAGAGGGTTGTCTTGTTATTTGGAGGGATGTCTTGTTATTTAGATTGATGTCTTAATATTTAGAGGGATGTCTTTTTATTTGGAGGGATATCTTGTTATTTAGAGGGATGTCTTGTTATTGAGAGGAATGTCTTGTTATTTAAAAGGGATGTCTTGTTATTTAGAGGGATGTCTTGTTATTTAGAGGAATGTCTTGTTATTTAGAGGGATGTCTTCATATTTGGAGGGATGTTTTGTTTTTTAGAGGGATGTCTTGTTATTTAGAGGGATGTCTTGTTATTTAGAGGGATGTCTTGTTATTTAGAGGGATGTCTTGTTATTTAGAGGGATGTCTTGTTATTTAGAGGAATGTCTTGTTATTTAGAGGGATGTCTTCATATTTGGAGGGATGTTTTGTTTTTTAGAGGGATGTCTTGTTATTTAGAGGGATGTCTTGTTATTTAGAGGGATGTCTTGTTATTTAGAGGGATGTCTTGTTATTTAGAGGGATGTCTTGGTATTTAGAGGGATGTCTTGTTATTTAGAGGGATGTCTTAATATTTAGCGGAATGTCTTAAGGGTTGTCTTGTTTTTTAGAGGGTTGTCTTGTAATTTAGATGGGATGTCTTGTTATTTAGAGGGATGTCTTGTTATTTACAGGTATGTCTTGTTATTTAGAGGGATGTCTTAATATTTAGAGGGATGTCTTGTTTTTTAGAGAGATGTCTTGTTATTTAGAGGG
Organism: Macrosteles quadrilineatus; assembly: GCF_028750875.1. NCBI lineage: Eukaryota > Metazoa > Arthropoda > Insecta > Hemiptera > Cicadellidae > Macrosteles > Macrosteles quadrilineatus. The sequence goes on from NW_026542903.1 coordinate 23,665, forward strand.
TTTTTTTGTTTTTTAGAGGGTTGTCTTGTTATTTGGAGGGATGTCTTGTTATTTAGATTGATGTCTTAATATTTAGAGGGATGTCTTTTTATTTGGAGGGATATCTTGTTATTTAGAGGGATGTCTTGTTATTGAGAGGAATGTCTTGTTATTTAAAAGGGATGTCTTGTTATTTAGAGGGATGTCTTGTTATTTAGAGGAATGTCTTGTTATTTAGAGGGATGTCTTCATATTTGGAGGGATGTCTTCATATTTGGAGGGATGTCTTGTTATTTAGAGGGATGTCTTGTTATTTGGAGGGATGCTTGTTATTAAGAGGGATGTCTTATAATTTAGAGGGATGTCTTGTTATTTGGAGGTATGTCTTGTTATTTAGAGGGATGTCTTGTTATTTAGAGGGATGTCTTGGTATTTGGAGGGATGTCTAGTTATTTAGAGGGATGTCTTTTTATTTAGAGGGATGTCTTGTTATTTAGAGGGATGTCTTGGTATTTGGAGGGATGACTAGTTATTTAGAGGGATGTCTTTTTATTTAGAGGGATGTCTTGTTATTTAGAGGGATGTCTTGTTATTTAGAGGGATGTCTTGTTATTTGAAGGGATGTCTTAATATTTAGAGGGATGTCTTGCTATTTTGAGGGATTTCTTGTTATTTGGAGGGATGTCTTGTTATTTAGAGGGATGTCTTGTTATTTAGAGGAATGTCTTGTTATTTAAAAGGGATGTCTTGTTATTTAGAGGGATGTCTTGTTATTTAGTGGGATGTCTTGTTATTTAGAGGGATGTCTTGTTATTTAGAGAGATGTCTTGTTATTTAAAGGGATGTCTTAATATTTAGAGGGATGTCTTGTTATTTAGAGGGATGTCTTAATATTTAGAGGGATGTCTTGTTATTTGGAGGGATGTCTTAATATTTAGAGGGATGTCTTGTTATTTAGAGGGATGTCTTTTTATTTAGAGAGATGTTTTGTTATTTAAAGGGATGTCTTAATATTTAGAGGGATGTCTTGTTATTTAGAGGGATGTCTTAATATTTAGAGGGATGTCTTGTTATTTGAAGGGATGTCTTAATATTTAGAGGGATGTCTTGTTATTTAGAGGGATGTCTTGTTATTTAGAGGGATGTCTTGTTTTTTAAAGGGTTGTCTTGTTATTTGGAGGGATGTCTTAATATTTAGAGGGATGTCTTGGTATTTAGAGCGATGTCTTGTTATTTAGAGGGATGTCTTCTTATTTGGAGGGAAGTCTTGTTATTTGGAGGAATGTCTTGTTATTTAGAGGGATATCTTGTTATTTGGAGGGATGTCTTGCTATTTTGAGGGATTTCTTGTTATTTGGAGGGATGTCTTGTTATTTAGAGGGATGTCTTGTTATTTAGAGGAATGTCTTGTTATTTAAAAGGGATGTCTTGTTATTTAGAGGGACGTCTTGTTATTTAGTGGGATGTCTTGTTATTTAGAGGGATGTCTTGTTATTTAGAGAGATGTCTTGTTATTTAAAGGGATGTCTTAATATTTAGAGGGATGTCTTGTTATTTAGAGGGATGTCTTAATATTTAGAGGGATGTCTTGTTATTTAAAAGGGATGTCTTGTTATTTAGAGGGACGTCTTGTTATTTAGTGGGATGTCTTGTTATTTAGAGGGATGTCTTGTTATTTAGAGAGATGTCTTGTTATTTAAAGGGATGTCTTAATATTTAGAGGGATGTCTTGTTATTTAGAGGGATGTCTTAATATTTGGAGGGATGTCTTGTTATTTAGAGGGATGTCTTAATATTTAGAGGGATGTTTTGTTTTTTAGAGGGATGTCTTGTTATTTAGAGGGATGTCTTGTTATTTAGAGGGATGTCTTGTTATTTAGAGGGATGTCTTGTTATTTAGAGGGATGTCTTGTTATTTGAAGGGATGTCTTAATATTTAGAGAGATGTCTTGTTATTTAGAGGGATGTCTTGTTATTTAGAGGGATGTCTTGCTTTGGAGGGATGTCTTCATATTTGGAGGGATGTCTTGTTATTTAGAGGGATGTCTTGTTATTTGGAGGGATGCTTGTTATTAGGAGGGATGTCTTATAATTTAGAGGGATGTCTTGTTATTTGGAGGTATGTCTTGTTATTTAGAGGGATGTCTTGTTATTTAGAGGGATGTCTTGGTATTTGGAGGGATGTCTAGTTATTTAGAGGGATGTCTTTTTATTTAGAGGGATGTCTTGTTATTTAGAGGGATGTCTTGGTATTTGGAGGGATGTCTAGTTATTTAGAGGGATGTCTTTTTATTTAGAGGGATGTCTTGTTATTTAGAGGGATGTCTTGTTATTTAGGGGGATGTCTTGTTATTTGAAGGGATGTCTTAATATTTAGAGGGATGTCTTGCTATTTTGAGGGATTTCTTGTTATTTGGAGGGATGTCTTGTTATTTAGAGGGATGTCTTGTTATTTAGAGAGATGTCTTGTTATTTAAAGGGATTTCTTAATATTTAGAGGGATGTCTTGTTATTTAGAGGGATGTCTTAATATTTACAGGGATGTCTTGTTATTTGGAGGGATTTCTTAATATTTAGAGGGATGTCTTGTTATTTAGAGGGATGTCTTGTTATTTAGAGAGATGTCTTGTTATTTAAAGGGATGTCTTAATATTTAGAGGGATGTCTTGTTATTTAGAGGGATGTCTTAATATTTAAAGGGATGTCTTGTTATTTGAAGGGATGTCTTAATATTTAGAGGGATGTCTTGTTATTTAGAGGGATGTCTTGTTATTTAGAGGGATGTCTTGTTATTTAGAGGGATGTCTTGTTTTTTAAAGGGTTGTCTTGTTATTTGGAGGGATGTCTTAATATTTAGCGGAATGTCTTGTTTATTAGAGGGATGTCTTGCTATTTAGAGGGATGTCTTTTTATTTAGAGGGATGTCTTGTTATTTAGAGGGATGTCTTGATATTTAGAGGAATGTCTTGTTATTTAAAAGGGATGTCTTGTTATTTAGAGGGATGTCTTGTTATTTAGTGGGATGTCTTGTTATTTAGAGGGATGTCTTGTTATTTAGAGAGATGTCTTGTTATTTAAAGGGATGTCATAATATTTAGAGGGATGTCTTGTTATTTAGAGGGATGTCTTAATATTTAGAGGGATGTCTTGTTATTTGAAGGGATGTCTTAATATTTAGAGGGATGTCTTGTTATTTAGAGGGATGTCTTGTTATTTAGAGGGATGTCTTGTTATTTAGAGGGATGTCTTGTTTTTTAAAGGGTTGTCTTGTTATTTGGAGGGATGTCTTAATATTTAGAGGGATGTCTTGGTATTTAGAGGGATGTCTTGTTATTTAGAGGGATGTCTTAATATTTAGCGGAATGTCTTAAGGGATGTCTTGTTTTTTAGAGGGTTGTCTTGTAATTTAGATGGGATGTCTTGTTATTTAGAGGGATGTCTTGTTATTTACAGGTATGTCTTTTTATTTAGAGGGATGTCTTAATATTTAGAGGAATGTCTTGTTATATAGATGGATGTCTTGTTATTTAGAGGGATGTCTTGATATTTAGAGGGATGTCTTGTTTTTTAGAGAGATGTCTTGTTATTTAGAGGGTTTTTTTGTTTTTTAGAGGGTTGTCTTGTTATTTGGAGGGATGTCTTGTTATTTAGATTGATGTCTTAATATTTAGAGGGATGTCTTTTTATTTGGAGGGATATCTTGTTATTTAGAGGGATGTCTTGTTATTGAGAGGAATGTCTTGTTATTTAAAAGGGATGTCTTGTTATTTAGAGGGATGTCTTGTTATTTAGAGGGATGTCTTGTTATTTAGAGGGATGTCTTGTTATTTAGAGGGATGTCTTGTTATTTAGAGGGATGTCTTGTTATTTGAAGGGATGTCTTAATATTTAGAGAGATGTCTTGTTATTTAGAGGGATGTCTTGTTATTTAGAGGGATGTCTTGTTATTTAGAGGGATGTCTTCATATTTGGAGGGATGTCTTCATATTTGGAGGGATGTCTTGTTATTTAGAGGGATGTCTTGTTATTTGGAGGGATGCTTGTTATTAAGAGGGATGTCTTATAATTTAGAGGGATGTCTTGTTATTTGGAGGTATGTCTTGTTATTTAGAGGGATGTCTTGTTATTTAGAGGGATGTCTTGGTATTTGGAGGGATGTCTAGTTATTTAGAGGGATGTCTTTTTATTTAGAGGGATGTCTTGTTATTTAGAGGGATGTCTTGGTATTTGGAGGGATGTCTAGTTATTTAGAGGGATGTCTTTTTATTTAGAGGGATGTCTTGTTATTTAGAGGGATGTCTTGTTATTTGAAGGGATGTCTTAATATTTAGAGGGATGTCTTGCTATTTTGAGGGATTTCTTGTTATTTGGAGGGATGTCTTGTTATTTAGAGGGATGTCTTGTTATTTAGAGGAATGTCTTGTTATTTAAAAGGGATGTCTTGTTATTTAGAGGGATGTCTTGTTATTTAGTGGGATGTCTTGTTATTTAGAGGGATGTCTTGTTATTTAGAGAGATGTCTTGTTATTTAAAGGGATGTCTTAATATTTAGAGGGATGTCTTGTTATTTAGAGGGATGTCTTAATATTTAGAGGGATGTCTTGTTATTTGGAGGGATGTCTTAATATTTAGAGGGTTGTCTTGTTATTTAGAGGGATGTCTTGTTATTTAGAGAGATGTCTTGTTATTTAAAGGGATGTCTTAATATTTAGAGGGATGTCTTGTTATTTAGAGGGATGTCTTAATATTTAGAGGGATGTCTTGTTATTTGAAGGGATGTCTTAATATTTAGAGGGATGTCTTGTTATTTAGAGGGATGTCTTGTTATTTAGAGGGATGTCTTGTTTTTTAAAGGGTTGTCTTGTTATTTGGAGGGATGTCTTAATATTTAGAGGGATGTCTTGGTATTTAAAGGGATGTCTTGTTATTTAGAGGGATGTCTTGTTATTTAGAGGGATGTCTTCTTATTTGGAGGGAAGTCTTGTTATTTGGAGGAATGTCTTGTTATTTAGAGGGATATCTTGTTATTTGGAGGGATGTCTTGTTATTTAGAGGGATGTCTTGCTATTTAGAGGGATGTCTTTTTATTTGGAGGGATGTCTTGTTATTTAGAGGGATGTCTTGTTATTTAGAGGAATGTCTTGTTATTTAAAAGGGATGTCTTGTTATTTAGAGGGACGTCTTGTAATATAGTGGGATGTCTTGTTATTTAGAGGGATGTCTTGTTATTTAGAGAGATGTCTTGTTATTTAAAGGGATGTCTTAATATTTAGAGGGATGTCTTGTTATTTAGAGGGATGTCTTAATATTTAGAGGGATGTCTTGTTATTTGGAGGGATGTCTTAATATTTAGAGGGATGTCTTGTTATTTAGAGGGATGTCTTGTTATTTAGAGGGATGTCTTGTTTTTTAAAGGGTTTTCTTGTTATTTGTAGGGATGTCTTAATATTTAGAGGGATGTCTTGGTATTTGGAGGGATGTCTTAATATTTAGAGGGATGTCTTGTTTTTTAGTGGGATTCCTTGTTATTTAGAGGGATGTCTTGTTATTTAGAGGGTTTTTTTTGTTTTTTAGAGGGTTGTCTTGTTATTTGGAGGGATGTCTTGTTATTTAGATTGATGTCTTAATATTTAGAGGGATGTTTTGTTTTTTAGAGGGATGTCTTGTTATTTAGAGGGATGTCTTGTTATTTAGAGGGATGTCTTGTTATTTAGAGGGATGTCTTGTTATTTAGAGGGATGTCTTGTTATTTGAAGGGATGTCTTAATATTTAGAGAGATGTCTTGTTATTTAGAGGGATGTCGTGTTATTTAGAGGGATGTCTTAATATTTGGAGGGATGTCTTCATATTTGGAGGGATGTCTTGTTATTTAGAGGGATGTCTTGTTATTTGGAGGGATGCTTGTTATTAGGAGGGATGTTTTATAATTTAGAGGGATGTCTTGTTATTTGGAGGTATGTCTTGTTATTTAGAGGGATGTCTTGTTATTTAGAGGGATGTCTTGGTATTTGGAGGGATGTCTAGTTATTTAGAGGGATGTCTTTTTATTTAGAGGGATGTCTTGTTATTTAGAGGGATGTCTTGGTATTTGGAGGGATGTCTAGTTATTTAGAGGGATGTCTTTTTATTTAGAGGGATGTCTTGTTATTTAGAGGGATGTCTTGTTATTTAGAGGGATGTCTTGTTATTTGAAGGGATGTCTTAATATTTAGAGGGATGTCTTGCTATTTTGAGGGATTTCTTGTTATTTGGAGGGATGTCTTGTTATTTAGAGGGATGTCTTGTTATTTAGAGGAATGTCTTGTTATTTAAAAGGGATGTCTTGTTATTTAGAGGGATGTCTTGTTATTTAGTGGGATGTCTTGTTATTTAGAGGGATGTCTTGTTATTTAGAGAGATGTCTTGTTATTTAAAGGGATGTCTTAATATTTAGAGGGATGTCTTGTTATTTAGAGGGATGTCTTAATATTTAGAGGGATGTCTTGTTATTTGGAGGGATGTCTTAATATTTAGAGGGATGTCTTGTTATTTAGAGGGATGTCTTGTTATTTAGAGAGATGTCTTGTTATTTAAAGGGATGTCTTAATATTTAGAGGGATGTCTTGTTATTTAGAGGGATGTCTTAATATTTAGAGGGATGTCTTGTTATTTGAAGGGATGTCTTAATTTTTAGAGGGATGTCTTGTTATTTAGAGGGATGTCTTGTTATTTAGAGGGATGTCTTGTTTTTTAAAGGGTTGTCTTGTTATTTGGAGGGATGTCTTGGTATTTAGAGGGATGTCTTGTTATTTAGAGGGATGTCTTGTTATTTAGAAGGATGTCTTCTTATTTGGAGGGAAGTCTTGTTATTTGGATGAATGTCTTGTTATTTAGAGGGATATCTTGTTATTTGGAGGGATGTCTTGTTATTTAGAGGGATGTCTTGCTATTTAGAGGGATGTCTTTTTATTTGGAGGGATGTCTTGTTATTTAGAGGGATGTCTTGTTATTTAGAGGAATGTCTTGTTATTTAAAAGGGATGTCTTGTTATTTAGAGGGACGTCTTGTTATTTAGTGGGATGTCTTGTTATTTAGAGGGATGTCTTGTTATTTAGAGGGATGTCTTGTTATTTAAAGGGATGTCTTAATATTTAGAGGGATGTCTTGTTATTTAGAGGGATGTCTTAATATTTAGAGGGATGTCTTGTTATTTGGAGGGATGTCTTAATATTTAGAGGGATGTCTTGTTTTTTAAAGGGTTTTCTTGTTATTTGGAGGGATGTCTTAATATTTAGAGGGATGTCTTGGTATTTGGAGGGATGTCTTGTTATTTAGAGGGATGTCTTAATATTTAGCGGAATGTCTAGTTTATTAGAGGGATGTCTTGTTATTTAGAGGGATGTCTTGTTATTTAGAGGGATGTCTTAATATTTGGAGGGATGTCTTGTTATTTAGAGGGATGTCTTAATATTTAGAGGGATGTCTTGTTTTTTAGTGGGATGTCTTGTTATTTAGAGGGATGTCTTGTTATTTGGAGAGATGTCTTTTTATTTAGAGGGATGTCTTGTTTTTTAGAGGGTTGTCTTGTTATTTGGAGGGATGTCTTGTTTTTTCGAGGGTTGTCTTGTAATTTAGATGGGATGTCTTGTTATTTAGAGGGATGTCTTAATATTTAGCGGAATGTCTTGTTTATTAGAGGGATGTCTTTTTATTTGGAGGGATGTCTTGTTATTTAGAGGGATGTCTTGTTATTTAGAGGAATGTCTTGTTATTTAAAAGGGATGTCTTGTTATTTAGAGGGATGTCTTGTTATTTAGTGGGATGTCTTGTTATTTAGAGGGATGTCTTGTTATTTAGAGAGATGTCTTGTTATTTAAAGGGATGTCTTAATATTTAGAGGGATGTCTTGTTATTTAGAGGGATGTCTTAATATTTAGCGGAATGTCTTGTTTATTAGAGGGATGTCTTGCTATTTAGAGGGATGTCTTTTTATTTGGAGGGATGTCTTGTTATTTAGAGGGATGTCTTGTTATTAAGAGGAATGTCTTGTTATTTAAAAGGGATGTCTTGTTATTTAGAGGGATGTCTTGTTATTTAGTGGGATGTCTTGTTATTTAGAGGGATGTCTTGTTATTTAGAGAGATGTCTTGTTATTTAAAGGGATGTCTTAATATTTAGAGGGATGTCTTGTTATTTAGAGGGATGTCTTAATATTTAGAGGGATGTCTTGTTATTTGAAGGGATGTCTTAATATTTAGAGGGATGTCTTGTTATTTAGAGGGATGTCTTGTTATTTAGAGGGATGTCTTGTTTTTTAAAGGGTTGTCTTGTTATTTGGAGGGATGTCTTAATATTTAGAGGGATGTCTTGGTATTTAGAGGGATGTCTTGTTATTTAGAGGGATGTCTTAATATTTAGCGGAATGTCTAGTTTATTAGAGGGATGTCTTGTTATTTAGAGGGATGTCTTGTTATTTAGAGGGATGTCTTGTTTTTAGAGGGTTGTCTTGTTATTTGGAGGGATGTCTTGTTTTTTAGAGGGTTGTGTTGTAATTTAGATGGGATGTCTTGTTATTTAGAGGGATGTCTTGTTATTTACAGGTATGTCTTGTTATTTAGAGGGATGTCTTAATATTTAGAGGAATGTCTTGTTATATAGATGGATGTCTTGTTATTTAGAGGGATGTCTTGATATTTAGAGGGATGTCTTGTTTTTTAGAGAGATGTCTTGTTATTTAGAGGGTTTTTTTGTTTTTTAGAGGGTTGTCTTGTTATTTGGAGGGATGTCTTGTTATTTAGATTGATGTCTTAATATTTAGAGGGATGTCTTGTTTTTTAGAGGGATGTCTTGTTATTTAGAGGGATGTCTTGTTATTTAGAGGGATGTCTTGTTATTTAGAGGGATGTCTTGTTATTTAGAGGGATGTCTTGTTATTTGAAGGGATGTCCTAATATTTAGAGAGATGTCTTGTTATTTAGAGGGATGTCTTGTTATTTAGAGGGATGTCTTGTTATTTAGAGGGATGTCTTCATATTTGGAGGGATGTCTTGTTATTTAGAGGGATGTCTTGTTATTTAGAGGGATGTCTTAATATTTAGCGGAATGTCTAGTTTATTAGAGGGATGTCTTGTTATTTAGAGGGATGTCTTGTTATTTAGAGGGATGTCTTAATATTTGGAGGGATGTCTTGTTATTTAGAGGGATGTCTTAATATTTAGAGGGATGTCTTGTTTTTTAGTGGGATGTCTTGTTATTTAGAGGGATGTCTTGTTATTTGGAGAGATGTCTTTTTATTTAGAGGGATGTCTTGTTTTTTAGAGGGTTGTCTTGTTATTTGGAGGGATGTCTTGTTTTTTAAAGGGTTGTCTTGGTATTTAGAGGGATGTCTTGTTATTTAGAGGGATGTCTTGTTATTTAGAGGGATGTCTTCTTATTTGGAGGGAAGTCTTGTTATTTAGTGGGATGTCTTGTTATTTAGAGGGATGTCTTGTTATTTAGAGAGATGTCTTGTTATTTAAAGGGATGTCTTAATATTTAGAGGGATGTCTTGTTATTTAGAGGGATGTCTTAATATTTAGCGGAATGTCTTGTTTATTAGAGGGATGTCTTGCTATTTAGAGGGATGTCTTTTTATTTGGAGGGATGTCTTGTTATTTAGAGGGATGTCTTGTTATTTAGAGGAATGTCTTGTTATTTAAAAGGGATGTCTTGTTATTTAGAGGGATGTCTTGTTATTTAGTGGGATGTCTTGTTATTTAGAGGGATGTCTTGTTATTTAGAGAGATGTCTTGTTATTTAAAGGGATGTCTTAATATTTAGAGGGATGTCTTGTTATTTAGAGGGATGTCTTTTTATTTAGAGGGATGTCTTGTTTTTTAAAGGGTTGTCTTGTTATTTGGAGGGATGTCTTAATATTTAGCGGAATGTCTTGTTTATTAGAGGGATGTCTTGCTATTTAGAGGGATGTCTTTTTATTTGGAGGGATGTCTTGTTATTTAGAGGGATGTCTTGTTATTTAGAGGAATGTCTTGTTATTTAAAAGGGATGTCTTGTTATTTAGAGGGATGTCTTGTTATTTAGTGGGATGTCTTGTTATTTAGAGGGATGTCTTGTTATTTAGAGAGATGTCTTGTTATTTAAAGGGATGTCTTAATATTTAGAGGGATGTCTTGTTATTTAGAGGGATGTCTTAATATTTAGCGGAATGTCTTGTTTATTAGAGGGATGTCTTGCTATTTAGAGGGATGTCTTTTTATTTGGAGGGATGTCTTGTTATTTAGAGGGATGTCTTGTTATTTAGAGGAATGTCTTGTTATTTAAAAGGGATGTCTTGTTATTTAGAGGGATGTCTTGTTATTTAGTGGGATGTCTTGTTATTTAGAGGGATGTCTTGTTATTTAGAGAGATGTCTTGTTATTTAAAGGGATGTCTTAATATTTAGAGGGATGTCTTGTTATTTAGAGGGATGTCTTAATATTTAGAGGGATGTCTTGTTATTTGAAGGGATGTCTTAATATTTAGAGGGATGTCTTGTTATTTAGAGGGATGTCTTGTTATTTAGAGGGATGTCTTGTTTTTTAAAGGGTTGTCTTGTTATTTGGAGGGATGTCTTAATATTTAGAGGGATGTCTTGGTATTTAGAGGGATGTCTTGTTATTTAGAGGGATGTCTTAATATTTAGCGGAATGTCTAGTTTATTAGAGGGATGTCTTGTTATTTAGAGGGATGTCTTGTTATTTAGAGGGATGTCTTGTTTTTTAGAGGGTTGTCTTGTTATTTGGAGGGATGTCTTGTTTTTTAGAGGGTTGTGTTGTAATTTAGATGGGATGTCTTGTTATTTAGAGGGATGTCTTGTTATTTACAGGTATGTCTTGTTATTTAGAGGGATGTCTTAATATTTAGAGGAATGTCTTGTTATATAGATGGATGTCTTGTTATTTAGAGGGATGTCTTGATATTTAGAGGGATGTCTTGTTTTTTAGAGAGATGTCTTGTTATTTAGAGGGTTTTTTTGTTTTTTAGAGGGTTGTCTTGTTATTTGGAGGGATGTCTTGTTATTTAGATTGATGTCTTAATATTTAGAGGGATGTCTTGTTTTTTAGAGGGATGTCTTGTTATTTAGAGGGATGTCTTGTTATTTAGAGGGATGTCTTGTTATTAAGAGGGATGTCTTGTTATTTAGAGGGATGTCTTGTTATTTGAAGGGATGTCCTAATATTTAGAGAGATGTCTTGTTATTTAGAGGGATGTCTTGTTATTTAGAGGGATGTCTTGTTATTTAGAGGGATGTCTTCATATTTGGAGGGATGTCTTGTTATTTAGAGGGATGTCTTGTTATTTAGAGGGATGTCTTAATATTTAGCGGAATGTCTAGTTTATTAGAGGGATGTCTTGTTATTTAGAGGGATGTCTTGTTATTTAGAGGGATGTCTTAATATTTGGAGGGATGTCTTGTTATTTAGAGGGATGTCTTAATATTTAGAGGGATGTCTTGTTTTTTAGTGGGATGTCTTGTTATTTAGAGGGATGTCTTGTTATTTGGAGAGATGTCTTTTTATTTAGAGGGATGTCTTGTTTTTTAGAGGGTTGTCTTGTTATTTGGAGGGATGTCTTGTTTTTTAAAGGGTTGTCTTGGTATTTAGAGGGATGTCTTGTTATTTAGAGGGATGTCTTGTTATTTAGAGGGATGTCTTCTTATTTGGAGGGAAGTCTTGTTATTTGGAGGAATGTCTTGTTATTTAGAGGGATATCTTGTTATTTGGAGGGATGTCTTGTTATTTAGAGGGATGTCTTGCTATTTAGAGGGATGTCTTTTTATTTGGAGGGATGTCTTGTTATTTAGAGGGATGTCTTGTTATTTAGAGGAATGTCTTGTTATTTAAAAGGGATGTCTTGTTATTTAGAGGGACGTCTTGTTATTTAGTGGGATGTCTTGTTATTTAGAGGGATGTCTTGTTATTTAGAGAGATGTCTTGTTATTTAAAGGGATGTCTTAATATTTAGAGGGATGTCTTGTTATTTAGAGGGATGTCTTAATATTTAGAGGGATGTCTTGTTATTTGAAGGGATGTCTTAATATTTAGAGGGATGTCTTGTTATTTAGAGGGATGTCTTGTTATTTAGAGGGATGTCTTGTTTTTTAAAGGGTTGTCTTGTTATTTGGAGGGATGTCTTAATATTTAGCGGAATGTCTTGTTTATTAGAGGGATGTCTTGCTATTTAGAGGGATGTCTTTTTATTTAGAGGGATGTCTTGTTATTTAGAGGGATGTCTTGATATTTAGAGGAATGTCTTGTTATTTAAAAGGGATGTCTTGTTATTTAGAGGGATGTCTTGTTATTTAGTGGGATGTCTTGTTATTTAGAGGGATGTCTTGTTATTTAGAGAGATGTCTTGTTATTTAAAGGGATGTCTTAATATTTAGAGGGATGTCTTGTTATTTAGAGGGATGTCTTAATATTTAGAGGGATGTCTTGTTATTTGAAGGGATGTCTTAATATTTAGAGGGATGTCTTGTTATTTAGAGGGATGTCTTGTTATTTAGAGGGATGTCTTGTTATTTAGAGGGATGTCTTGTTTTTTAAAGGGTTGTCTTGTTATTTGGAGGGATGTCTTAATATTTAGAGGGATGTCTTGGTATTTAGAGGGATGTCTTGTTATTTAGAGGGATGTCTTAATATTTAGCGGAATGTCTTAAGGGATGTCTTGTTTTTTAGAGGGTTGTCTTGTAATTTAGATGGGATGTCTTGTTATTTAGAGGGATGTCTTGTTATTTACAGGTATGTCTTGTTATTTAGAGGGATGTCTTAATATTTAGAGGAATGTCTTGTTATATAGATGGATGTCTTGTTATTTAGAGGGATGTCTTGATATTTAGAGGGATATCTTGTTTTTTAGAGAGATGTCTTGTTATTTAGAGGGTTTTTTGTTTTTTAGAGGGTTGTCTTGTTATTTGGAGGGATGTCTTGTTATTTAGATTGATGTCTTAATATTTAGAGGGATGTCTTTTTATTTGGAGGGATATCTTGTTATTTAGAGGGATGTCTTGTTATTGAGAGGAATGTCTTGTTATTTAAAAGGGATGTCTTGTTATTTAGAGGGATGTCTTGTTATTTAGAGGGATGTCTTGTTATTTAGAGGGATGTCTTGTTATTTAGAGGGATGTCTTGTTATTTAGAGGGATGTCTTGTTATTTGAAGGGATGTCTTAATATTTAGAGAGATGTCTTGTTATTTAGAGGGATGTCTTGTTATTTAGAGGGATGTCTTGTTATTTAGAGGGATGTCTTCATATTTGGAGGGATGTCTTCATATTTGGAGGGATGTCTTGTTATTTAGAGGGATGTCTTGTTATTTGGAGGGATGCTTGTTATTAAGAGGGATGTCTTATAATTTAGAGGGATGTCTTGTTATTTGGAGGTATGTCTTGTTATTTAGAGGGATGTCTTGTTATTTAGAGGGATGTCTTGGTATTTGGAGGGATGTCTAGTTATTTAGAGGGATGTCTTTTTATTTAGAGGGATGTCTTGTTATTTAGAGGGATGTCTTGGTATTTGGAGGGATGTCTAGTTATTTAGAGGGATGTCTTTTTATTTAGAGGGATGTCTTGTTATTTAGAGGGATGTCTTGTTATTTAGAGGGATGTCTTGTTATTTGAAGGGATGTCTTAATATTTAGAGGGATGTCTTGCTATTTTGAGGGATTTCTTGTTATTTGGAGGGATGTCTTGTTATTTAGAGGGATGTCTTGTTATTTAGAGGAATGTCTTGTTATTTAAAAGGGATGTCTTGTTATTTAGAGGGATGTCTTGTTATTTAGTGGGATGTCTTGTTATTTAGAGGGATGTCTTGTTATTTAGAGAGATGTCTTGTTATTTAAAGGGATGTCTTAATATTTAGAGGGATGACTTGTTATTTGGAGGGATGTCTTAATATTTAGAGGGATGTCTTGTTATTTAGAGGGATGTCTTGTTATTTAGAGAGATGTCTTGTTATTTAAAGGGATGTCTTAATATTTAGAGGGATGTCTTGTTATTTAGAGGGATGTCTTAATATTTAGAGGGATGTCTTGTTATTTGAAGGGATGTCTTAATATTTAGAGGGATGTCTTGTTATTTAGAGGGATGTCTTGTTATTTAGAGGGATGTCTTGTTTTTTAAAGGGTTGTCTTGTTATTTGGAGGGATGTCTTAATATTTAGAGGGATGTCTTGGTATTTAAAGGGATGTCTTGTTATTTAGAGGGATGTCTTGTTATTTAGAGGGATGTCTTCTTATTTGGAGGGAAGTCTTGTTATTTGGAGGAATGTCTTGTTATTTAGAGGGATATCTTGTTATTTGGAGGGATGTCTTGTTATTTAGAGGGATGTCTTGCTATTTAGAGGGATGTCTTTTTATTTGGAGGGATGTCTTGTTATTTAGAGGGATGTCTTGTTATTTAGAGGAATGTCTTGTTATTTAAAAGAGATGTCTTGTTATTTAGAGGGACGTCTTGTTATTTAGTGGGATGTCTTGTTATTTAGAGGGATGTCTTGTTATTTAGAGAGATGTCTTGTTATTTAAAGGGATGTCTTAATATTTAGAGGGATGTCTTGTTATTTAGAGGGATGTCTTAATATTTAGAGGGATGTCTTGTTATTTGGAGGGATGTCTTAATATTTAGAGGGATGTCTTTTTTTTAGAGGGATGTCTTGTTATTTAGAGGGATGTCTTGTTTTTTAAAGGGTTTTCTTGTTATTTGGAGGGATGTCTTAATATTTAGAGGGATGTCTTGGTATTTGGAGGGATGTCTTGTTATTTAGAGGGATGTCTTAATATTTAGCGGAATGTCTAGTTTATTAGTGGGATTCCTTGTTATTTAGAGGGATGTCTTGTTATTTAGAGGGTTTTTTTTGTTTTTTAGAGGGTTGTCTTGTTATTTGGAGGGATGTCTTGTTATTTAGATTGATGTCTTAATATTTAGAGGGATGTTTTGTTTTTTAGAGGGATGTCTTGTTATTTAGAGGGATGTCTTGTTATTTAGAGGGATGTCTTGTTATTTAGAGGGATGTCTTGTTATTTAGAGGGATGTCTTGTTATTTGAAGGGATGTCTTAATATTTAGAGAGATGTCTTGTTATTTAGAGGGATGTCTTGTTATTTAGAGGGATGTCTTAATATTTGGAGGGATGTCTTCATATTTGGAGGGATGTCTTGTTATTTAGAGGGATGTCTTGGTATTTGGAGGGATGTCTAGTTATTTAGAGGGATGTCTTTTTATTTACAGGGATGTCTTGTTATTTAGAGGGATGTCTTGGTATTTGGAGGAATGTCTAGTAATTTAGAGGGATGTCTTTTTATTTAGAGGGATGTCTTGTTATTTAGAGGGATGTCTTGTTATTTAGAGGGATGTCTTGTTATTTGAAGGGATGTCTTAATATTTAGAGGGATGTCTTGCTATTTTGAGGAATTTCTTGTTATTTGGAGGGATGTCTTGTTATTTAGAGGGATGTCTTGTTATTTAGAGGAATGTCTTGTTATTTAAAAGGGATGTCTTGTTATTTAGAGGGATGTCTTGTTATTTAGTGGGATGTCTTGTTATTTAGAGGGATGTCTTGTTATTTAGAGAGATGTCTTGTTATTTAAAGGGATGTCTTAATATTTAGAGGGATGTCTTGTTATTTAGAGGGATGTCTTAATATTTAGAGGGATGTCTTGTTATTTGGAGGGATGTCTTAATATTTAGAGGGATGTCTTGTTATTTAGAGGGATGTCTTGTTATTTAGAGAGATGTCTTGTTATTTAAAGGGATGTCTTAATATTTAGAGGGATGTCTTGTTATTTAGAGGGATGTCTTAATATTTAGAGGGATGTCTTGTTATTTGAAAGGATGTCTTAATTTTTAGAGGGATGTCTTGTTATTTAGAGGGATGTCTTGTTATTTAGAGGGATGTCTTGTTTTTTAAAGGGTTGTCTTGTTATTTGGAGGGATGTCTTGGTATTTAGAGGGATGTCTTGTTATTTAGAGGGATGTCTTGTTATTTAGAAGGATGTCTTCTTATTTGGAGGGAAGTCTTGTTATTTGGATGAATGTCTTGTTATTTAGAGGGATATCTTGTTATTTGGAGGGATGTCTTGTTATTTAGAGGGATGTCTTGCTATTTAGAGGGATGTCTTTTTATTTGGAGGGATGTCTTGTTATTTAGAGGGATGTCTTGTTATTTAGAGGAATGTCTTGTTATTTAAAAGGGATGTCTTGTTATTTAGAGGGACGTCTTGTTATTTAGTGGGATGTCTTGTTATTTAGAGGGATGTCTTGTTATTTAGAGGGATGTCTTGTTATTTAAAGGGATGTCTTAATATTTAGAGGGATGTCTTGTTATTTAGAGGGATGTCTTAATATTTAGAGGGATGTCTTGTTATTTGGAGGGATGTCTTAATATTTAGAGGGATGTCTTGTTATTTAGAGGGATGTCTTGTTATTTAGAGGGATGTCTTGATTTTTAAAGGGTTTTCTTGTTATTTGGAGGGATGTCTTAATATTTAGAGGGATGTCTTGGTATTTGGAGGGATGTCTTGTTATTTAGAGGGATGTCTTAATATTTAGCGGAATGTCTAGTTTATTAGAGGGATGTCTTGTTATTTAGAGGGATGTCTTGTTATTTAGTGGGATGTCTTGTTATTTAGAGGGATGTCTTGTTATTTAGAGGGATGTCTTGTTATTTAAAGGGATGTCTTAATATTTAGAGGGATGTCTTGTTATTTAGAGGGATGTCTTAATATTTAGAGGGATGTCTTGTTATTTGGAGGGATGTCTTAATATTTAGAGGGATGTCTTGTTATTTAGAGGGATGTCTTGTTATTTAGAGGGATGTCTTGTTTTTTAAAGGGTTTTCTTGTTATTTGGAGGGATGTCTTAATATTTAGAGGGATGTCTTGGTATTTGGAGGGATGTCTTGTTATTTATAGGGATGTCTTAATATTTAGCGGAATGTCTAGTTTATTAGAGGGATGTCTTGTTATTTAGAGGGATGTCTTGTTATTTAGAGGGATGTCTTAATATTTGGAGGGATGTCTTGTTATTTAGAGGGATGTCTTAATATTTAGAGGGATGTCTTGTTTTTTAGTGGGATGTCTTGTTATTTAGAGGAATGTCTTGTTATTTGGAGAGATGTCTTTTTATTTAGAGGGATGTCTTGTTTTTTAGAGGGTTGTCTTGTTATTTGGAGGGATGTCTTGTTTTTTCGAGGGTTGTCTTGTAATTTAGATGGGATGTCTTGTTATTTAGAGGGATGTCTTAATATTTAGCGGAATGTCTTGTTTATTAGAGGGATGTCTTGCTATTTAGAGGTATGTCTTTTTATTTGGAGGGATGTCTTGTTATTTAGAGGGATGTCTTGTTATTTAGAGGAATGTCTTGTTATTTAAAAGGGATGTCTTGTTATTTAGAGGGATGTCTTGTTATTTAGTGGGATGTCTTGTTATTTAGAGGGATGTCTTGTTATTTAGAGAGATGTCTTGTTATTTAAAGGGATGTCTTAATATTTAGAGGGATGTCTTGTTATTTAGAGGGATGTCTTAATATTTAGCGGAATGTCTTGTTTATTAGAATTATGTCTTGCTATTTAGAGGGATGTCTTTTTATTTGGAGGGATGTCTTGTTATTTAGAGGGATGTCTTGTTATTTAGAGGAATGTCTTGTTATTTAAAAGGGATGTCTTGTTATTTAGAGGGATGTCTTGTTATTTAGTGGGATGTCTTGTTATTTAGAGGGATGTCTTGTTATTTAGAGAGATGTCTTGTTATTTAAAGGGATGTCTTAATATTTAGAGGGATGTCTTGTTATTTAGAGGGATGTCTTAATATTTAGAGGGATGTCTTGTTATTTGAAGGGATGTCTTAATATTTAGAGGGATGTCTTGTTATTTAGAGGGATGTCTTGTTATTTAGAGGGATGTCTTGTTTTTTAATGGGTTGTCTTGTTATTTGGAGGGATGTCTTAATATTTAGAGGGATGTCTTGGTATTTAGAGGGATGTCTTGTTATTTAGAGGGATGTCTTAATATTTAGCGGAATGTCTAGTTTATTAGAGGGATGTCTTGTTATTTAGAGGGATGTCTTGTTATTTAGAGGGATGTCTTGTTTTTTAGAGGGTTGTCTTGTTATTTGGAGGGATGTCTTGTTTTTTAGAGGGTTGTGTTGTAATTTAGATGGGATGTCTTGTTATTTAGAGTGATGTCTTGTTATTTACAGGTATGTCTTGTTATTTAGAGGGATGTCTTAATATTTAGAGGAATGTCTTGTTATATGGATGGATGTCTTGTTATTTAGAGGGATGTCTTGATATTTAGAGGGATGTCTTGTTTTTTAGAGAGATGTCTTGTTATTTAGAGGGTTTTTTTGTTTTTTAGAGGGTTGTCTTGTTATTTGGAGGGATGTCTTGTTATTTAGATTGATGTCTTAATATTTAGAGGGATGTCTTGTTTTTTAGAGGGATGTCTTGTTATTTAGAGGGATGTCTTGTTATTTAGAGGGATGTCTTGTTATTTAGAGGGATGTCTTGTTATTTAGAGGGATGTCTTGTTATTTAGAGGGATGTCTTGTTATTTGAAGGGATGTCCTAATATTTAGAGAGATGTCTTGTTATTTAGAGGGATGTCTTGTTATTTAGAGGGATGTCTTGTTATTTAGAGGGATGTCTTGTTATTTAGAGGGATGTCTTAATATTTGGAGGGATGTCTTGTTATTTAGAGGGATGTCTTAATATTTAGAGGGATGTCTTGTTTTTTAGTGGGATGTCTTGTTATTTAGAGGGATGTCTTGTTATTTGGAGAGATGTCTTTTTATTTAGAGGGATGTCGTGTTTTTTAGAGGGTTGTCTTGTTATTTGGAGGGATGTCTTGTTTTTTAAAGGGTTGTCTTGGTATTTAGAGGGATGTCTTGTTATTTAGAGGGATGTCTTGTTATTTAGAGGGATGTCTTCTTATTTGGAGGGAAGTCTTGTTATTTGGAGGAATGTCTTGTTATTTAGAGGGATATCTTGTTATTTGGAGGGATGTCTTGTTATTTAGAGGGATGTCTTGCTATTTAGAGGGATGTCTTTTTATTTGGAGGGATGTCTTGTTATTTAGAGGGATGTCTTGTTATTTAGAGGAATGTCTTGTTATTTAAAAGGGATGTCTTGTTATTTAGAGGGACGTCTTGTTATTTAGTGGGATGTCTTGTTATTTAGAGGGATGTCTTGTTATTTAGAGAGATGTCTTGTTATTTAAAGGGATGTCTTAATATTTAGAGGGATGTCTTGTTATTTAGAGGGATGTCTTAATATTTAGAGGGATGTCTTGTTATTTGGAGGGATGTCTTAATATTTAGAGGGATGTCTTGTTATTTAGAGGGATGTCTTGTTATTTAGAGGGATGTCTTGTTTTTTAAAGGGTTGTCTTGTTATTTGGAGGGATGTCTTAATATTTAGAGGGATGTCTTGGTATTTGGAGGGATGTCTTGTTATTTAGAGGGATGTCTTAATATTTAGCGGAATGTCTAGTTTATTAGAGGGATGTCTTGTTATTTAGAGGGATGTCTTGTTATTTAGAGGGATGTCTTAATATTTGGAGGGATGTCTTGTTATTTAGAGGGATGTCTTATTTGTACAACCTTGTACAAACTTGTACACACTTGTAAAAACTTGTACACACTTGTACAAACTTGTACACACTTGTACAAACTTGTACACACTTGTACAACCTTGTACACACTTGTACAACCTTGTACACACTTGTACAACCTCGTACACACTTGTACAACCTTGTACACACTTGTACAACCTCGTACACACTTGTACAACCTTGTACACACTTGTACAACCTTGTACACAATTGTAAAACCTTGTACACACTTGTACAACCTTGTACACACTTGTACACCCTTGTACACACTTGTACAAAATTTTACATTCTTGTACATACTTGTACACCCTTGTACACACTTGTACAACCTTGTACAAACCTGTACACCCTTGTACACACTTGTACAAGCTTGTACACACTTGTACAAGCTTGTACACACTTGTACAAGCTTGTACACACTTGTACACCCTTGTACAAAATTGTGCACCCTTGAACACTTTTGTACACCCTTGTACACATTTGTACAACCTTGTACAAACTTAAACACACTTGTACAAACATGTACACACTTGAACAACCTTGTACACACTTGTACAACCTTGTACACACTTGTACAAGCTTGTATACACTTGTACATCCTTGTACACACTTGTACAACCTTATACACACTTGTACAAGCTTGTACACACTTGTACAACCTTGTACACACTTGTACAACCTTTTACACAATTGTAAAACCTTGTACACACTTGTACATTCTTGTACAAACTTGTACTTACTTGTACAACCTTGTACAAACTTGTACACACTTGTACAAACTTTTACATCCTTGTATACATTTGTACACCCTTGTACACACTTGTACAACCTTGTACAAACCTGTACACCCTTGTACACACTTGTACAAGCTTGTACACGATTGTACACCCTTGTACACACTTGTGCACCCTTGTACACACTTGTACACCCTTGTACACACATGTACAACCTTTTACAAACTTGTACACACTTGTACTAACTTGTACATTCTTGTACATACTTGTACACCCTTGTAAACACTTGTACAAAATTGTACAAACCTGTACACCCTTGTACACACTTGTACAAGCTTGTACACACTTGTACAAGCTTGTACACACTTGTACACCCTTGTACAAACTTGTGCACCCTTGTACACTTTTGTACACCCTTGTATACATTTGTACAAACTTGTACAAACTTGTACACACTTGTACAAACTTGTACACACTTGTACAAACTTGTACACCCTTGTACACACTTGTACAACCTTGTACACACTTGTACAACCTTGTACAAACTTGTGCACCCTTGTACACTTTTGTACACCCTTGTACACACTTGTACAAGCTTGTACACGATTGTACACTCTTGTACACACTTGTGCAACCTTGTACACACTTGTACAACCTTGTACACACTTGTACAACCTTGTACACACTTGTTCAAGCTTGTACACACTTGTACAACCTTGTACACACTTGTACACCCTTGTACACACTTGTACAACCTTTTACAAACTTGTACACACTTGTACAAAATTGTACATTCTTGTACATACTTGTACACCCTTGTACACACTTGTACAACCTTGTACAAACCTGTACACCCTTGTACACACTTGTACAAGCTTGTACACACTTGTACAAGCTTGTACACACTTGTACACCCTTGTACAAACTTGTGCACCCTTGTACACTTTTGTACACCCTTGTACACATTTGTACAACCTTGTACAAACTTGTACACACTTGTACAAACTTGTACACACTTGTACAAACTTGTGTACACTTGTACAACCTTGTACACACTTGTACAACCTTGTACACACTTGTACAACCTTGTACACACTTGTACAACCTCGTACACACTTGTACAACCTTGTACACACTTGTACAACCTTGTACACAATTGTAAAACCTTGTACACACTTGTACAACCTTGTACACACTTGTAAACCATTGTACACACTTGTACAAAATTTTACATTCTCGTACATACTTGTACACCCTTGTACACACTTGTACAACCTTGTACAAACCTGTACACCCTTGTACACACTTGTACAAGCTTGTACACACTTGTACAAGCTTGTACACACTTGTACAAGCTTGTACACACTTGTACACCCTTGTACAAACTTGTGCACCCTTGAACACTTTTGTACACCCTTGTACACATTTGTACAACCTTGTACAAACTTAAACACACTTGTACAAACATGTACACACTTGAACACACTTGTACAAGCTTGTACACGATTGTACACTCTTGTACACACTTGTGCAACCTTGTACACACTTGTACAACCTTGTACACACTTGTACAAGCTTGTACACACTTGTACAACCTTGTACTTACTTGTACAACCTTTTACACAATTGTAAAACCTTGTACACACTTGTACATTCTTGTACAAACTTGTACTTACTTGTACAACCTTGTACAAACTTGTACACACTTGTACAAACTTTTACATCCTTGTATACATTTGTACACCCTTGTACACACTTTTACAACCTTGTACAAACCTGTACACCCTTGTACACACTTGTACAAGCTTGTACACGATTGTACACCCTTGTACACACTTGTGCACCCTTGTACACACTTGTACACCCTTGTACACACATGTACAACCTTTTACAAACTTGTACACACTTGTACAAACTTGTACATTCTTGTACATACTTGTACACCCTTGTAAACACTTGTACAAGCTTGTACACACTTGTACAAGCTTGTACACACTTGTACAAACTTGTACACACTTGTACAAACTTGTACACCCTTGTACACACTTGTAAAACCTTGTACACACTTGTACAACCTTGTACAAACCTGTACACCCTTGTACACACTTGTACAAGCTTGTACACGATTGTACACTCTTGTACACACTTGTGCAACCTTGTACACACTTGTACAACCTTGTACACACTTGTACAACCTTGTACACACTTGTACAAGCTTGTACACACTTGTACACCCTTGTACAAACTTGTGCACCCTTGTTCACTTTTGTACACCCTTGTATACATTTGTACAAACTTGTACAAACTTGTACACACTTGTACAAACTTGTACACACTTGTACAAACTTGTACACCCTTGTACACACTTGTAAAACCTTGTACACACTTGTACAACCTTGTTCAAACCTGTACACCCTTGTACACACTTGTACAAGCTTGTACACTATTGTACACTCTTGTACACACTTGTGCAACCTTGTACACACTTGTACAACCTTGTACACACTTGTACAACCTTGTACACACTTGTTCAAGCTTGTACACACTTGTACAACCTTGTACACACTTGTACACCCTTGTACAACCTTGTACACACTTGTACACCCTTGTACACACTTGTACAACCTTTTACAAACTTGTACACACTTGTACAAAATTGTACATTCTTGTACATACTTGTACACCCTTGTACACACTTGTACAACCTTGTACAAACCTGTACACCCTTGTACACACTTGTACAAGATTGTACACACTTGTACAAGCTTGTACACACTTGTACAAGCTTGTACACACTTGTACACCCTTGTACAAACTTGTGCACCTTTGTACACTTTTGTACACCCTTGTACACATTTGTACAACCTTGTACAAACTTGTACACACTTGTACAAACTTGTACACACTTGTACAACCTTGTACACACTTGTACAACCTTGTACACACTTGTACAACCTCGTACACACTTGTACAACCTCGTACACACTTGTACAACCTTGTACACACTTGTACAACCTTGTACACAATTGTACAACCTTGTACACAATTGTAAAACCTTGTACACACTTGTACAACCTTGTACACACTTGTACACCCTTGTACACACTTGTACAAAATTTTACATTCTTGTACATACTTGTACACCCTTGTACACACTTGTACAAGCTTGTACACACTTGTACACCCTTGTACAAACTTGTGCACCCTTGAACACTTTTGTACACCCTTGTACACATTTGTACAACCTTGTACAAACTTAAACACACTTGTACAAACATGTACACACTTGAACAACCTTGTACAACCTTGTACACACTTGTACAAGCTTGTACACACTTGTACAACCTTGTACACACTTGTACAACCTTGTACACACTTGTACAAGCTTGTACACACTTGTACAACCTTGTACACACTTGTACAACCTTTTACACAATTGTAAAACCTTGTACACACTTGTACATTCTTGTACAAACTTGTACTTACTTGTACAACCTTGTACAAACTTGTACACACTTGTACAAACTTTTACATCCTTGTATACATTTGTACACCCTTGTACACACTTGTACAACCTTGTACAAACCTGTACACCCTTGTACACACTTGTACAAGCTTGTACACGATTGTACAGCCTTGTACACACTTGTGCACCCTTGTACACACTTGTACACCCTTGTACACACATGTACAACCTTTTACAAACTTGTACACACTTGTACTAACTTGTACATTCTTGTACATACTTGTACACCCTTGTAAACACTTTTACAAAATTGTACAAACCTGTACACCCTTGTACACACTTGTACAAGCTTGTACACACTTGTACAAGCTTGTACACACTTGTACACCCTTGTACAAACTTGTGCACCCTTGTACACTTTTGTACACCCTTGTATACATTTGTACAAACTTGTACAAACTTGTACACACTTGTACAAACTTGTACACACTTGTACAAACTTGTACACCCTTGTACACACTTGTACAACCTTGTACACACTTGTACAACCTTGTACAAACTTGTGCACCCTTGTACACTTTTGTACACCCTTGTACACACTTGTACAAGCTTGTACACGATTGTACACTCTTGTACACACTTGTGCAACCTTGTACACACTTGTACAACCTTGTACACACTTGTACAACCTTGTACACACTTGTTCAAGCTTGTACACACTTGTACAACCTTGTACACACTTGTACACCCTTGTACACACTTGTACAACCTTTTACAAACTTGTACACACTTGTACAAAATTGTACATTCTTGTACATACTTGTACACCCTTGTACACACTTGTACAACCTTATACAAACCTGTACACCCTTGTACACACTTGTACAAGCTTGTACACACTTGTACAAGCTTGTACACACTTGTACACCCTTGTACAAACTTGTGCACCCTTGTACACTTTTGTACACCCTTGTACACATTTGTACAACCTTGTACAAACTTGTACACACTTGTACAAACTTGTACACACTTGTACAAACTTGTGTACACTTGTACAACCTTGTACACACTTGTACAACCTTGTACACACTTGTACAACCTTGTACACACTTGTACAACCTCGTACACACTTGTACAACCTTGTACACACTTGTACAACCTTGTACACAATTGTAAAACCTTGTACACACTTGTACAACCTTGTACACACTTGTAAACCATTGTACACACTTGTACAAAATTTTACATTCTCGTACATACTTGTACACCCTTGTACACACTTGTACAACCTTGTACAAACCTGTACACCCTTGTACACACTTGTACAAGCTTGTACACACTTGTACAAGCTTGTACACACTTGTACAAGCTTGTACACACTTGTACACCCTTGTACAAACTTGTGCACCCTTGAACACTTTTGTACACCCTTGTACACATTTGTACAACCTTGTACAAACTTAAACACACTTGTACAAACATGTACACACTTGAACACACTTGTACAAGCTTGTACACGATTGTACACTCTTGTACACACTTGTGCAACCTTGTACACACTTGTACAACCTTGTACACACTTGTACAAGCTTGTACACACTTGTACAACCTTGTACTTACTTGTACAACCTTTTACACAATTGTAAAACCTTGTACACACTTGTACATTCTTGTACAAACTTGTACTTACTTGTACAACCTTGTACAAACTTGTACACACTTGTACAAACTTTTACATCCTTGTATACATTTGTACACCCTTGTACACACTTTTACAACCTTGTACAAACCTGTACACCCTTGTACACACTTGTACAAGCTTGTACACGATTGTACACCCTTGTACACACTTGTGCACCCTTGTACACACTTGTACACCCTTGTACACACATGTACAACCTTTTACAAACTTGTACACACTTGTACAAACTTGTACATTCTTGTACATACTTGTACACCCTTGTAAACACTTGTACAAGCTTGTACACACTTGTACAAGCTTGTACACACTTGTACAAACTTGTACACACTTGTACAAACTTGTACACCCTTGTACACACTTGTAAAACCTTGTACACACTTGTACAACCTTGTACAAACCTGTACACCCTTGTACACACTTGTACAAGCTTGTACACGATTGTACACTCTTGTACACACTTGTGCAACCTTGTACACACTTGTACAACCTTGTACACACTTGTACAACCTTGTACACACTTGTACAAGCTTGTACACACTTGTACACCCTTGTACAAACTTGTGCACCCTTGTTCACTTTTGTACACCCTTGTATACATTTGTACAAACTTGTACAAACTTGTACACACTTGTACAAACTTGTACACACTTGTACAAACTTGTACACCCTTGTACACACTTGTAAAACCTTGTACACACTTGTACAACCTTGTTCAAACCTGTACACCCTTGTACACACTTGTACAAGCTTGTACACTATTGTACACTCTTGTACACACTTGTGCAACCTTGTACACACTTGTACAACCTTGTACACACTTGTACAACCTTGTACACACTTGTTCAAGCTTGTACACACTTGTACAACCTTGTACACACTTGTACACCCTTGTACAACCTTGTACACACTTGTACACCCTTGTACACACTTGTACAACCTTTTACAAACTTGTACACACTTGTACAAAATTGTACATTCTTGTACATACTTGTACACCCTTGTACACACTTGTACAACCTTGTACAAACCTGTACACCCTTGTACACACTTGTACAAGATTGTACACACTTGTACAAGCTTGTACACACTTGTACAAGCTTGTACACACTTGTACACCCTTGTACAAACTTGTGCACCTTTGTACACTTTTGTACACCCTTGTACACATTTGTACAACCTTGTACAAACTTGTACACACTTGTACAAACTTGTACACACTTGTACAACCTTGTACACACTTGTACAACCTTGTACACACTTGTACAACCTCGTACACACTTGTACAACCTCGTACACACTTGTACAACCTTGTACACACTTGTACAACCTTGTACACAATTGTACAACCTTGTACACAATTGTAAAACCTTGTACACACTTGTACAACCTTGTACACACTTGTACACCCTTGTACACACTTGTACAAAATTTTACATTCTTGTACATACTTGTACACCCTTGTACACACTTGTACAAGCTTGTACACACTTGTACACCCTTGTACAAACTTGTGCACCCTTGAACACTTTTGTACACCCTTGTACACATTTGTACAACCTTGTACAAACTTAAACACACTTGTACAAACATGTACACACTTGAACAACCTTGTACAACCTTGTACACACTTGTACAAGCTTGTACACACTTGTACAACCTTGTACACACTTGTACAACCTTGTACACACTTGTACAAGCTTGTACACACTTGTACAACCTTGTACACACTTGTACAACCTTTTACACAATTGTAAAACCTTGTACACACTTGTACATTCTTGTACAAACTTGTACTTACTTGTACAACCTTGTACAAACTTGTACACACTTGTACAAACTTTTACATCCTTGTATACATTTGTACACCCTTGTACACACTTGTACAACCTTGTACAAACCTGTACACCCTTGTACACACTTGTACAAGCTTGTACACGATTGTACAGCCTTGTACACACTTGTGCACCCTTGTACACACTTGTACACCCTTGTACACACATGTACAACCTTTTACAAACTTGTACACACTTGTACTAACTTGTACATTCTTGTACATACTTGTACACCCTTGTAAACACTTTTACAAAATTGTACAAACCTGTACACCCTTGTACACACTTGTACAAGCTTGTACACACTTGTACAAGCTTGTACACACTTGTACACCCTTGTACAAACTTGTGCACCCTTGTACACTTTTGTACACCCTTGTATACATTTGTACAAACTTGTACAAACTTGTACACACTTGTACAAACTTGTACACACTTGTACAAACTTGTACACCCTTGTACACACTTGTACAACCTTGTACACACTTGTACAACCTTGTACAAACTTGTGCACCCTTGTACACTTTTGTACACCCTTGTACACACTTGTACAAGCTTGTACACGATTGTACACTCTTGTACACACTTGTGCAACCTTGTACACACTTGTACAACCTTGTACACACTTGTACAACCTTGTACACACTTGTTCAAGCTTGTACACACTTGTACAACCTTGTACACACTTGTACACCCTTGTACACACTTGTACAACCTTTTACAAACTTGTACACACTTGTACAAAATTGTACATTCTTGTACATACTTGTACACCCTTGTACACACTTGTACAACCTTATACAAACCTGTACACCCTTGTACACACTTGTACAAGCTTGTACACACTTGTACAAGCTTGTACACACTTGTACACCCTTGTACAAACTTGTGCACCCTTGTACACTTTTGTACACCCTTGTACACATTTGTACAACCTTGTACAAACTTGTACACACTTGTACAAACTTGTACACACTTGTACAAACTTGTGTACACTTGTACAACCTTGTACACACTTGTACAACCTTGTACACACTTGTACAACCTTGTACACACTTGTACAACCTCGTACACACTTGTACAACCTTGTACACACTTGTACAACCTTGTACACAATTGTAAAACCTTGTACACACTTGTACAACCTTGTACACACTTGTAAACCATTGTACACACTTGTACAAAATTTTACATTCTCGTACATACTTGTACACCCTTGTACACACTTGTACAACCTTGTACAAACCTGTACACCCTTGTACACACTTGTACAAGCTTGTACACACTTGTACAAGCTTGTACACACTTGTACAAGCTTGTACACACTTGTACACCCTTGTACAAACTTGTGCACCCTTGAACACTTTTGTACACCCTTGTACACATTTGTACAACCTTGTACAAACTTAAACACACTTGTACAAACATGTACACACTTGAACACACTTGTACAAGCTTGTACACGATTGTACACTCTTGTACACACTTGTGCAACCTTGTACACACTTGTACAACCTTGTACACACTTGTACAAGCTTGTACACACTTGTACAACCTTGTACTTACTTGTACAACCTTTTACACAATTGTAAAACCTTGTACACACTTGTACATTCTTGTACAAACTTGTACTTACTTGTACAACCTTGTACAAACTTGTACACACTTGTACAAACTTTTACATCCTTGTATACATTTGTACACCCTTGTACACACTTTTACAACCTTGTACAAACCTGTACACCCTTGTACACACTTGTACAAGCTTGTACACGATTGTACACCCTTGTACACACTTGTGCACCCTTGTACACACTTGTACACCCTTGTACACACATGTACAACCTTTTACAAACTTGTACACACTTGTACAAACTTGTACATTCTTGTACATACTTGTACACCCTTGTAAACACTTGTACAAGCTTGTACACACTTGTACAAGCTTGTACACACTTGTACAAACTTGTACACACTTGTACAAACTTGTACACCCTTGTACACACTTGTAAAACCTTGTACACACTTGTACAACCTTGTACAAACCTGTACACCCTTGTACACACTTGTACAAGCTTGTACACGATTGTACACTCTTGTACACACTTGTGCAACCTTGTACACACTTGTACCACCTTGTACACACTTGTACAACCTTGTACACACTTGTACAAGCTTGTACACACTTGTACACCCTTGTACAAACTTGTGCACCCTTGTTCACTTTTGTACACCCTTGTATACATTTGTACAAACTTGTACAAACTTGTACACACTTGTACAAACTTGTACACACTTGTACAAACTTGTACACCCTTGTACACACTTGTAAAACCTTGTACACACTTGTACAACCTTGTACAAACCTGTACACCCTTGTACACACTTGTACAAGCTTGTACACTATTGTACACTCTTGTACACACTTGTGCAACCTTGTACACACTTGTACAACCTTGTACACACTTGTACAACCTTGTACACACTTGTTCAAGCTTGTACACACTTGTACAACCTTTTACACACTTGTACACCCTTGTACAACCTTGTACACACTTGTACACCCTTGTACACACTTGTACAACCTTTTACAAACTTGTACACACTTGTACAAAATTGTACATTCTTGTACATACTTGTACACCCTTGTACACACTTGTACAACCTTGTACAAACCTGTACACCCTTGTACACACTTGTACAAGATTGTACACACTTGTACAAGCTTGTACACACTTGTACAAGCTTGTACACACTTGTACACCCTTGTACAAACTTGCGCACCCTTGTACACTTTTGTACACCCTTGTACACATTTGTACAACCTTGTACAAACTTGTACACACTTGTACAAACTTGTACACACTTGTACAAACTTGTGTACACTTGTACAACCTTGTACACACTTGTACAACCTTGTACACACTTGTACAACCTTGTACACACTTGTACAACCTCGTACACACTTGTACAACCTTGTACACACTTGTACAACCTTGTACACAATTGTACAACCTTGTACACAATTGTAAAACCTTGTACACACTTGTACAACCTTGTACACACTTGTACACCCTTGTACACACTTGTACAAAATTTTACATTCTTGTACATACTTGTACACCCTTGTACACACTTGTACAAGCTTGTACACACTTGTACACCCTTGTACAAACTTGTGCACCCTTAAACACTTTTGTACACCCTTGTACACATTTGTACAACCTTGTACAAACTTAAACACACTTGTACAAACATGTACACACTTGAACAACCTTGTACAACCTTGTACACACTTGTACAAGCTTGTACACACTTGTACAACCTTGTACACACTTGTACAACCTTGTACACACTTGTACAAGCTTGTACACACTTGTACAACCTTGTACACACTTGTACAACCTTTTACACAATTGTAAAACCTTGTACACACTTGTACATTCTTGTACAAACTTGTACTTACTTGTACAACCTTGTACAAACTTGTACACACTTGTACAAACTTTTACATCCTTGTATACATTTGTACACCCTTGTACACACTTGTACAACCTTGTACAAACCTGTACACCCTTGTACACACTTGTACAAGCTTGTACACGATTGTACACCCTTGTACACACTTGTGCACCCTTGTACACACTTGTACACCCTTGTACACACATGTACAACCTTTTACAAACTTGTACACACTTGTACAAACTTGTACATTCTTGTACATACTTGTACACCCTTGTAAACACTTGTACAAAATTGTACAAACCTGTACACCCTTGTACACACTTGTACAAGCTTGTACACACTTGTACAAGCTTGTACACACTTGTACACCCTTGTACAAACTTGTGCACCCTTGTACACTTTTGTACACCCTTGTATACATTTGTACAAACTTGTACAATCTTGTACACACTTGTACAAACTTGTACACACTTGTACAAACTTGTACACCCTTGTACACACTTGTACAACCTTGTACACACTTGTACAACCTTGTACAAACCTGTACACCCTTGTACACACTTGTACAAGCTTGTACACGATTGTACACTCTTGTACACACTTGTGCAACCTTGTACACACTTGTACAACCTTGTACACACTTGTACAACCTTGTACACACTTGTTCAAGCTTGTACACACTTGTACAACCTTGTACACACTTGTACACCCTTGTACACACTTGTACAACCTTTTACAAACTTGTACACACTTGTACAAAATTGTACATTCTTGTACATACTTGTACACCCTTGTACACACTTGTACAACCTTGAACAAACCTGTACACCCTTGTACACACTTGTACAAGCTTGTACACACTTGTACAAGCTTGTACACACTTGTACACCCTTGTACAAACTTGTGCACCCTTGTACACTTTTGTACACCCTTGTACACATTTGTACAACCTTGTACAAACTTGTACACACTTGTACAAACTTGTACACACTTGTACAAACTTGTGTACACTTGTACAACCTTGTACACACTTGTACAACCTTGTACACACTTGTACAACCTTGTACACACTTGTACAACCTCGTACACACTTGTACAACCTTGTACACACTTGTACAACCTTGTACACAATTGTAAAACCTTGTACACACTTTTACAACCTTGTACACACTTGTACACCCTTGTACACACTTGTACAAAATTTTACATTCTTGTACATACTTGTACACCCTTGTACACACTTGTACAACCTTGTACAAACCTGTACACCCTTGTACACACTTGTACAAGCTTGTACACACTTGTACACCCTTGTACAAACTTGTGCACCCTTGAACACTTTTGTACACCCTTGTACACATTTGTACAACCTTGTACAAACTTAAACACACTTGTACAAACATGTACACACTTGAACAACCTTGTACACACTTGTACAAACCTTGTACACACTTTTACAAGCTTGTACACACTTGTACAACCTTGTACAACCTTGTACACCCTTGTACACACTTGTACAAGCTTGTACACGATTGTACACCCTTGTACACACTTGTGCACCCTTGTACACACTTGTACACCCTTGTACACACATGTACAACCTTTTACAAACTTGTACACACTTGTACAAACTTGTACATTCTTGTACATACTTGTACACCCTTGTAAACACTTGTACAAGCTTGTACACCCTTGTAAACACTTGTACAAGCTTGTACACACTTGTACAACCTTGTACAAACCTGTACACCCTTGTACACACTTGTACAAGCTTGTACACGATTGTACACTCTTGTACACACTTGTGCAACCTTGTACACACTTGTACAACCTTGTACACACTTGTACAACCTTGTACACACTTGTACAAGCTTGTACACACTTGTACAAGCTTGTACACACTTGTACACCCTTGTACAAACTTGTGCACCCTTGTTCACTTTTGTACACCCTTGTATACATTTGTACAAACTTGTACAAACTTGTACACACTTGTACAAACTTGTACACACTTGTACAAACTTGTACACCCTTGTACACACTTGTAAAACCTTGTACACACTTGTACAACCTTGTACAAACCTGTACACCCTTGTACACACTTGTACAAGCTTGTACACGATTGTACACTCTTGTACACACTTGTGCAACCTTGTACACACTTGTACAACCTTGTACACACTTGTACAACCTTGTACACACTTGTTCAAGCTTGTACACACTTGTACAACCTTGTACACACTTGTACACCCTTGTACAACCTTGTACACACTTGTACACCCTTGTACACACTTGTACAACCTTTTACAAACTTGTACACACTTGTACAAAATTGTACATTCTTGTACATACTTGTACACCCTTGTACACACTTGTACAACCTTGTACAAACCTGTACACCCTTGTACACACTTGTACAAGATTGTACACACTTGTACAAGCTTGTACACACTTGTACAAGCTTGTACACACTTGTACACCCTTGTACAAACTTGTGCACCCTTGTACACTTTTGTACACCCTTGTACACATTTGTACAACCTTGTACAAACTTGTACACACTTGTACAAACTTGTACACACTTGTACAAACTTGTACACACTTGTACAAAATTGTACATTCTTGTACATACTTGTACACCCTTGTACACACTTGTACAACCTTGTACAAACCTGTACACCCTTGTACACACTTGTACAACCTTGTACACACTTGTACAACCTTGTACACACTTGTACAACCTTGTACACACTTGTACAACCTCGTACACACTTGTACAACCTTGTACACACTTGTACAACCTTGTACACAATTGTAAAACCTTGTACACACTTTTACAACATTGTACACACTTGTACACCCTTGTACACACTTGTACAAAATTTTACATTCTTGTACATACTTGTACACCCTTGTACACACTTGTACAACCTTGTACAAACCTGTACACCCTTGTACACACTTGTACAAGCTTGTACACACTTGTACACCCTTGTACAAACTTGTGCACCCTTGAACACTTTTGTACACCCTTGTACACATTTGTACAACCTTGTACAAACTTAAACACACTTGTACAAACATGTACACACTTGAACAACCTTGTACACACTTGTACAAACCTTGTACACACTTGTACAAGCTTGTACACACTTGTACAACCTTGTACACACTTGTACAACCTTGTACACCCTTGTACACACTTGTACAAGCTTGTACACGATTGTACACCCTTGTACACACTTGTGCACCCTTGTACACACTTGTACACCCTTGTACACACATGTACAACCTTTTACAAACTTGTACACACTTGTACAAACTTGTACATTCTTGTACATACTTGTACACCCTTGTAAACACTTGTACAAGCTTGTACACACTTGTACAAGCTTGTACACACTTGTACAAACTTGTACACACTTGTACAAACTTGTACACCCTTGTACACACTTGTAAAACCTTGTACACACTTGTACAACCTTGTACAAACCTGTACACCCTTGTACACACTTGTACAAGCTTGTACACGATTGTACACTCTTGTACACACTTGTGCAACCTTGTACACACTTGTACAACCTTGTACACACTTGTACAACCTTGTACACACTTGTACAAGCTTGTACACACTTGTACAAGCTTGTACACACTTGTACACCCTTGTACAAACTTATGCACCCTTGTTCACTTTTGTACACCCTTGTATACATTTGTACAAACTTGTACAAACTTGTACACACTTGTACAAACTTGTACACACTTGTACAAACTTGTACACCCTTGTACACACTTGTAAAACCTTGTACACACTTGTACAACCTTGTACAAACCTGTACACCCTTGTACACACTTGTACAAGCTTGTACACGATTGTACACTCTTGTACACACTTGTGCAACCTTGTACACACTTGTACAACCTTGTACACACTTGTACAACCTTGTACACACTTGTTCAAGCTTGTACATACTTGTACAACCTTGTACACACTTGTACACCTTTGTACAACCTTGTACACACTTGTACACCCTTGTACACACTTGTACAACCTTTTACAAACTTGTACACACTTGTACAAAATTGTACATTCTTGTACATACTTGTACACCCTTGTACACACTTGTACAACCTTGTACAAACCTGTACACCCTTGTACACACTTGTACAAGATTGTACACACTTGTACAAGCTTGTACACACTTGTACAAGCTTGTACACACTTGTACACCCTTGTACAAACTTGTGCACCCTTGTACACTTTTGTACACCCTTGTACACATTTGTACAACCTTGTACAAACTTGTACACACTTGTACAAACTTGTACACACTTGTACAAACTTGTGTACACTTGTACAACCTTGTACACACTTGTACAACCTTGTACACACTTGTACAACCTTGTACACACTTGTACAACCTCGTACACACTTGTACAACCTTGTACACACTTGTACAACCTTGTACACAATTGTAAAACCTTGTACACACTTGTACAACCTTGTACACACTTGTACACCCTTGTACACACTTGTACAAAATTTTACATTCTTGTACATACTTGTACACCCTTGTACACACTTGTACAACCTTGTACAAACCTGTACACCCTTGTACACACTTGTACAAGCTTGTACACACTTGTACAAGCTTGTACACACTTGTACAAGCTTGTACACACTTGTACACCCTTGTACAAACTTGTGCACCCTTGAACACTTTTGTACACCCTTGTACACATTTGTACAACCTTGTACAAACTTAAACACACTTGTACAAACATGTACACACTTGAACAACCTTGTACACACTTGTACAACCTTGTACACACTTGTACAAGCTTGTACACACTTGTACAACCTTGTACACACTTGTACAAGCTTGTACACACTTGTACAACCTTGTACACACTTGTACAACCTTTTACACAATTGTAAAACCTTGTACACACTTGTACATTCTTGTACAAACTTGTACTTACTTGTACAACCTTGTACAAACTTGTACACACTTGTACAAGCTTGTACACACTTGTACAACCTTGTACACACTTGTACAAGCTTGTACACACTTGTACAACCTTGTACACACTTGTACAACCTTTTACACAATTGTAAAACCTTGTACACACTTGTACATTCTTGTACAAACTTGTACTTACTTGTACAACCTTGTACAAACTTAAACACACTTGTACAAACATGTACACACTTGAACAACCTTGTACACACTTGTACAACCTTGTACAAACCTGTACACCCTTGTACACACTTGTACAAGCTTGTACACGATTGTACACCCTTGTACACACTTGTGCACCCTT
Source organism: Macrosteles quadrilineatus (assembly GCF_028750875.1). NCBI lineage: Eukaryota > Metazoa > Arthropoda > Insecta > Hemiptera > Cicadellidae > Macrosteles > Macrosteles quadrilineatus. Next base: position 59,786 of record NW_026542903.1, read on the forward strand.
GTACACACTTGTACACCCTTGTACACACATGTACAACCTTTTACAAACTTGTACACACTTGTACAAACTTGTACATTCTTGTACATACTTGTACACCCTTGTAAACACTTGTACAAAATTGTACAAACCTGTACACCCTTGTACACACTTGTACAAGCTTGTACACACTTGTACAAGCTTGTACACACTTGTACACCCTTGTACAAACTTGTGCACCCTTGTACACTTTTGTACACCCTTGTATACATTTGTACAAACTTGTACAAACTTGTACACACTTGTACAAACTTGTACACACTTGTACAAACTTGTACACCCTTGTACACACTTGTACAACCTTGTACACACTTGTAAAACCTTGTACAAACCTGTACACCCTTGTACACACGTGTACAAGCTTGTACACGATTGTACACTCTTGTACACACTTGTGCAACCTTGTACACACTTGTACAACCTTGTACACACTTGTACAACCTTGTACACACTTGTTCAAGCTTGTACACACTTGTACAACCTTGTACACACTTGTACACCCTTGTACACACTTGTACAAACTTTTACAAACTTGTACACACTTGTACAAAATTGTACATTCTTGTACATACTTGTACACCCTTGTACACACTTGTACAACCTTGAACAAACCTGTACACCCTTGTACACACTTGTACAAGCTTGTACACACTTGTACACCCTTGTACAAACTTTTGCACCCTTGTACACTTTTGTACACCCTTGTACACATTTGTACAACCTTGTACAAACTTGTACACACTTGTACAAACTTGTACACACTTGTACAAACTTGTGTACACTTGTACAACCTTGTACACACTTGTACAACCTTGTACACACTTGTACAACCTTGTACACACTTGTTCAAGCTTGTACATACTTGTACAACCTTGTACACACTTGTACACCTTTGTACAACCTTGTACACACTTGTACACCCTTGTACACACTTGTACAACCTTTTACAAACTTGTACACACTTGTACAAAATTGTACATTCTTGTACATACTTGTACACCCTTGTACACACTTGTACAACCTTGTACAAACATGTACACCCTTGTACACACTTGTACAAGATTGTACACACTTGTACAAGCTTGTACACACTTGTACAAGCTTGTACACACTTGTACACCCTTGTACAAACTTGTGCACCCTTGTACACTTTTGTACACCCTTGTACACATTTGTACAACCTTGTACAAACTTGTACACACTTGTACAAACTTGTACACACTTGTACAAACTTGTGTACACTTGTACAACCTTGTACACACTTGTACAACCTTGTACACACTTGTACAACCTTGTACATACTTGTACAACCTCGTACACACTTGTACAACCTTGTACACACTTGTACAACCTTGTACACAATTGTAAAACCTTGTACACACTTGTACAACCTTGTACACACTTGTACACCCTTGTACACACTTGTACAAAATTTTACATTCTTGTACATACTTGTACACCCTTGTACACACTTGTACAACCTTGTACAAACCTGTACACCCTTGTACACACTTGTACAAGCTTGTACACACTTGTACAAGCTTGTACACACTTGTACAAGCTTGTACACACTTGTACACCCTTGTACAAACTTGTGCACCCTTGAACACTTTTGTACACCCTTGTACACATTTGTACAACCTTGTACAAACTTAAACACACTTGTACAAACATGTACACACTTGAACAACCTTGTACACACTTGTACAACCTTGTACACACTTGTACAAGCTTGTACACACTTGTACAACCTTGTACACACTTGTACAAGCTTGTACACACTTGTACAACCTTGTACACACTTGTACAACCTTTTACACAATTGTAAAACCTTGTACACACTTGTACATTCTTGTACAAACTTGTACTTACTTGTACAACCTTGTACAAACTTGTACACACTTGTACAAGCTTGTACACACTTGTACAACCTTGTACACACTTGTACAAGCTTGTACACACTTGTACAACCTTGTACACACTTGTACAACCTTTTACACAATTGTAAAACCTTGTACACACTTGTACATTCTTGTACAAACTTGTACTTACTTGTACAACCTTGTACAAACTTAAACACACTTGTACAAACATGTACACACTTGAACAACCTTGTACACACTTGTACAACCTTTGTACAAACCTGTACACCCTTGTACACACTTGTACAAGCTTGTACACGATTGTACACCCTTGTACACACTTGTGCACCCTTGTACACACTTGTACACCCTTGTACACACATGTACAACCTTTTACAAACTTGTACACACTTGTACAAACTTGTACATTCTTGTACATACTTGTACACCCTTGTAAACACTTGTACAAAATTGTACAAACCTGTACACCCTTGTACACACTTGTACAAGCTTGTACACACTTGTACAAGCTTGTACACACTTGTACACCCTTGTACAAACTTGTGCACCCTTGTACACTTTTGTACACCCTTGTATACATTTGTACAAACTTGTACAAACTTGTACACACTTGTACAAACTTGTACACACTTGTACAAACTTGTACACCCTTGTACACACTTGTACAACCTTGTACACACTTGTAAAACCTTGTACAAACCTGTACACCCTTGTACACACGTGTACAAGCTTGTACACGATTGTACACTCTTGTACACACTTGTGCAACCTTGTACACACTTGTACAACCTTGTACACACTTGTACAACCTTGTACACACTTGTTCAAGCTTGTACACACTTGTACAACCTTGTACACACTTGTACACCCTTGTACACACTTGTACAAACTTTTACAAACTTGTACACACTTGTACAAAATTGTACATTCTTGTACATACTTGTACACCCTTGTACACACTTGTACAACCTTGAACAAACCTGTACACCCTTGTACACACTTGTACAAGCTTGTACACACTTGTACACCCTTGTACAAACTTTTGCACCCTTGTACACTTTTGTACACCCTTGTACACATTTGTACAACCTTGTACAAACTTGTACACACTTGTACAAACTTGTACACACTTGTACAAACTTGTGTACACTTGTACAACCTTGTACACACTTGTACAACCTTGTACACACTTGTACAACCTTGTACACACTTGTACAACCTCGTACACACTTGTACAACCTTGTACACACTTGTACAACCTTGTACACAATTGTAAAACCTTGTACACACTTTTACAACCTTGTACACACTTGTACACCCTTGTACACACTTGTACAAAATTTTACATTCTTGTACATACTTGTACACCCTTGTACACACTTGTACAACCTTGTACAAACCTGTACACCCTTGTACACACTTGTACAAGCTTGTACACACTTGTACACCCTTGTACAAACTTGTGCACCCTTGAACACTTTTGTACACCCTTGTACACATTTGTACAACCTTGTACAAACTTAAACACACTTGTACAAACATGTACACACTTGAACAACCTTGTACACACTTGTACAAACCTTGTACACACTTGTACAAGCTTGTACACACTTGTACAACCTTGTACACACTTGTACAACCTTGTACACACTTGTACAAGCTTGTACACACTTGTACAACCTTGTACACACTTGTACAACCTTGTACAAACCTGTACACCCTTGTACACACTTGTACAAGCTTGTACACGATTGTACACCCTTGTACACACTTGTGCACCCTTGTACACACTTGTACACCCTTGTACACACTTGTACAACCTTTTACAAACTTGTACACACTTGTACAAACTTGTACATTCTTGTACATACTTGTACACCCTTGTAAACACTTGTACAACCTTGTACAAACCTGTACACCCTTGTACACACTTGTACAAGCTTGTACACACTTGTACAAGCTTGTACACACTTGTACACCCTTGTACAAACTTGTACATTCTTGTACATACTTGTACACCCTTGTAAACACTTGTACAAAATTGTACAAACCTGTACACCCTTGTACACACTTGTACAAGCTTGTACACACTTGTACAAGCTTGTACACACTTGTACACCCTTGTACAAACTTGTGCACCCTTGTACACTTTTGTACACCCTTGTATACATTTGTACAAACTTGTACAAACTTGTACACACTTGTACAAACTTGTACACACTTGTACAAACTTGTACACCCTTGTACACACTTGTACAACCTTGTACACACTTGTACAACCTTGTACAAACTTGTGCACCCTTGTACACTTTTGTACACCCTTGTACACACTTGTACAAGCTTGTACACGATTGTACACTCTTGTACACACTTGTGCAACCTTGTACACACTTGTACAACCTTGTACACACTTGTACAACCTTGTACACACTTGTTCAAGCTTGTACACACTTGTACAACCTTGTACACACTTGTACACCCTTGTACACACTTGTACAACCTTTTACAAACTTGTACACACTTGTACAAAATTGTACATTCTTGTACATACTTGTACACCCTTGTACACACTTGTACAACCTTGTACAAACCTGTACACCCTTGTACACACTTGTACAAGCTTGTACACACTTGTACAAGCTTGTACACACTTGTACAAGCTTGTACACACTTGTACACCCTTGTACAAACTTGTGCACCCTTGTACACTTTTGTACACCCTTGTACACATTTGTACAACCTTGTACAAACTTGTACACACTTTTACAAACTTGTACACACTTGTACAAACTTGTGTACACTTGTACAACCTTGTACACACTTGTACAACCTTGTACACACTTGTACAACCTTGTACACACTTGTACAACCTCGTACACACTTGTACAACCTTGTACACACTTGTACAACCTCGTACACACTTGTACAACCTTGTACACACTTGTACAACCTTGTACACAATTGTAAAACCTTGTACACACTTGTACAACCTTGTACACACTTGTACACCATTGTACACACTTGTACAAAATTTTACATTCTCGTACATACTTGTACACCCTTGTACACACTTGTACAACCTTGTACAAACCTGTACACCCTTGTACACACTTGTACAAGCTTGTACACACTTGTACAAGCTTGTACACACTTGTACAAGCTTGTACACACTTGTACACCCTTGTACAAACTTGTGCACCCTTGAACACTTTTGTACACCCTTGTACACATTTGTACAACCTTGTACAAACTTAAACACACTTGTACAAACATGTACACACTTGAACACACTTGTACAAGCTTGTACACGATTGTACACTCTTGTACACACTTGTGCAACCTTGTACACACTTGTACAACCTTGTACACACTTGTACAAGCTTGTACACACTTGTACAACCTTGTACACACTTGTACAACCTTTTACACAATTGTAAAACCTTGTACACACTTGTACATTCTTGTACAAACTTGTACTTACTTGTACAACCTTGTACAAACTTGTACACACTTGTACAAACTTTTACATCCTTGTATACATTTGTACACCCTTGTACACACTTTTACAACCTTGTACAAACCTGTACACCCTTGTACACACTTGTACAAGCTTGTACACGATTGTACACCCTTGTACACACTTGTGCACCCTTGTACACACTTGTACACCCTTGTACAAACTTGTACATTCTTGTACATACTTGTACACCCTTGTAAACACTTGTACAAAATTGTACAAACCTGTACACCCTTGTACACACTTGTACAAGCTTGTACACACTTGTACAAGCTTGTACACACTTGTACAAGCTTGTACACACTTGTACACCCTTGTACAAACTTGTGCACCCTTGTACACTTTTGTACACCCTTGTATACATTTGTACAAACTTGTACAAACTTGTACACACTTGTACAAACTTGTACACACTTGTACAAACTTGTACACCCTTGTACACACTTGTACAACCTTGTACACACTTGTACAACCTTGTACAAACTTGTGCACCCTTGTACACTTTTGTACACCCTTGTACACACTTGTACAAGCTTGTACACGATTGTACACTCTTGTACACACTTGTGCAACCTTGTACACACTTGTACAACCTTGTACACACTTGTACAACCTTGTACACACTTGTTCAAGCTTGTACACACTTGTACAACCTTGTACACACTTGTACACCCTTGTACACACTTGTACAACCTTTTACAAACTTGTACACACTTGTACAAAATTGTACATTCTTGTACATACTTGTACACCCTTGTACACACTTGTACAACCTTGTACAAACCTGTACACCCTTGTACACACTTGTACAAGCTTGTACACACTTGTACAAGCTTGTACACACTTGTACAAGCTTGTACACACTTGTACACCCTTGTACAAACTTGTGCACCCTTGAACACTTTTGTACACCCTTGTACACATTTGTACAACCTTGTACAAACTTAAACACACTTGTACAAACATGTACACACTTGAACAACCTTGTACACACTTGTACAACCTTGTACACACTTGTACAAGCTTGTACACACTTGTACAAACTTGTGCACCCTTGAACACTTTTGTACACCCTTGTACACATTTGTACAACCTTGTACAAACTTAAACACACTTGTACAAACATGTACACACTTGAACAACCTTGTACACACTTGTACAACCTTGTACACACTTGTACAAGCTTGTACACACTTGTACAACCTTGTACACACTTGTACAAGCTTGTACACACTTGTACAACCTTGTACACACTTGTACAACCTTTTACACAATTGTAAAACCTTGTACACACTTGTACATTCTTGTACAAACTTGTACTTACTTGTACAACCTTGTACAAACTTGTACACACTTGTACAAGCTTGTACACACTTGTACAACCTTGTACACACTTGTACAAGCTTGTACACACTTGTACAACCTTGTACACACTTGTACAACCTTTTACACAATTGTAAAACCTTGTACACACTTGTACATTCTTGTACAAACTTGTACTTACTTGTACAACCTTGTACAAACTTAAACACACTTGTACAAACATGTACACACTTGAACAACCTTGTACACACTTGTACAACCTTGTACAAACCTGTACACCCTTGTACACACTTGTACAAGCTTGTACACGATTGTACACCCTTGTACACACTTGTGCACCCTTGTACACACTTGTACACCCTTGTACACACATGTACAACCTTTTACAAACTTGTACACACTTGTACAAACTTGTACATTCTTGTACATACTTGTACACCCTTGTAAACACTTGTACAAAATTGTACAAACCTGTACACCCTTGTACACACTTGTACAAGCTTGTACACACTTGTACAAGCTTGTACACACTTGTACACCCTTGTACAAACTTGTGCACCCTTGTACACTTTTGTACACCCTTGTATACATTTGTACAAACTTGTACAAACTTGTACACACTTGTACAAACTTGTACACACTTGTACAAACTTGTACACCCTTGTACACACTTGTACAACCTTGTACACACTTGTAAAACCTTGTACAAACCTGTACACCCTTGTACACACGTGTACAAGCTTGTACACGATTGTACACTCTTGTACACACTTGTGCAACCTTGTACACACTTGTACAACCTTGTACACACTTGTACAACCTTGTACACACTTGTTCAAGCTTGTACACACTTGTACAACCTTGTACACACTTGTACACCCTTGTACACACTTGTACAAACTTTTACAAACTTGTACACACTTGTACAAAATTGTACATTCTTGTACATACTTGTACACCCTTGTACACACTTGTACAACCTTGAACAAACCTGTACACCCTTGTACACACTTGTACAAGCTTGTACACACTTGTACACCCTTGTACAAACTTTTGCACCCTTGTACACTTTTGTACACCCTTGTACACATTTGTACAACCTTGTACAAACTTGTACACACTTGTACAAACTTGTACACACTTGTACAAACTTGTGTACACTTGTACAACCTTGTACACACTTGTACAACCTTGTACACACTTGTACAACCTTGTACACACTTGTACAACCTCGTACACACTTGTACAACCTTGTACACACTTGTACAACCTTGTACACAATTGTAAAACCTTGTACACACTTTTACAACCTTGTACACACTTGTACACCCTTGTACACACTTGTACAAAATTTTACATTCTTGTACATACTTGTACACCCTTGTACACACTTGTACAACCTTGTACAAACCTGTACACCCTTGTACACACTTGTACAAGCTTGTACACACTTGTACACCCTTGTACAAACTTGTGCACCCTTGAACACTTTTGTACACCCTTGTACACATTTGTACAACCTTGTACAAACTTAAACACACTTGTACAAACATGTACACACTTGAACAACCTTGTACACACTTGTACAAACCTTGTACACACTTGTACAAGCTTGTACACACTTGTACAACCTTGTACACACTTGTACAACCTTGTACACACTTGTACAAGCTTGTACACACTTGTACAACCTTGTACACACTTGTACAACCTTGTACAAACCTGTACACCCTTGTACACACTTGTACAAGCTTGTACACGATTGTACACCCTTGTACACACTTGTGCACCCTTGTACACACTTGTACACCCTTGTACACACTTGTACAACCTTTTACAAACTTGTACACACTTGTACAAACTTGTACATTCTTGTACATACTTGTACACCCTTGTAAACACTTGTACAACCTTGTACAAACCTGTACACCCTTGTACACACTTGTACAAGCTTGTACACACTTGTACAAGCTTGTACACACTTGTACACCCTTGTACAAACTTGTACATTCTTGTACATACTTGTACACCCTTGTAAACACTTGTACAAAATTGTACAAACCTGTACACCCTTGTACACACTTGTACAAGCTTGTACACACTTGTACAAGCTTGTACACACTTGTACACCCTTGTACAAACTTGTGCACCCTTGTACACTTTTGTACACCCTTGTATACATTTGTACAAACTTGTACAAACTTGTACACACTTGTACAAACTTGTACACACTTGTACAAACTTGTACACCCTTGTACACACTTGTACAACCTTGTACACACTTGTACAACCTTGTACAAACTTGTGCACCCTTGTACACTTTTGTACACCCTTGTACACACTTGTACAAGCTTGTACACGATTGTACACTCTTGTACACACTTGTGCAACCTTGTACACACTTGTACAACCTTGTACACACTTGTACAACCTTGTACACACTTGTTCAAGCTTGTACACACTTGTACAACCTTGTACACACTTGTACACCCTTGTACACACTTGTACAACCTTTTACAAACTTGTACACACTTGTACAAAATTGTACATTCTTGTACATACTTGTACACCCTTGTACACACTTGTACAACCTTGTACAAACCTGTACACCCTTGTACACACTTGTACAAGCTTGTACACACTTGTACAAGCTTGTACACACTTGTACAAGCTTGTACACACTTGTACACCCTTGTACAAACTTGTGCACCCTTGTACACTTTTGTACACCCTTGTACACATTTGTACAACCTTGTACAAACTTGTACACACTTTTACAAACTTGTACACACTTGTACAAACTTGTGTACACTTGTACAACCTTGTACACACTTGTACAACCTTGTACACACTTGTACAACCTTGTACACACTTGTACAACCTCGTACACACTTGTACAACCTTGTACACACTTGTACAACCTCGTACACACTTGTACAACCTTGTACACACTTGTACAACCTTGTACACAATTGTAAAACCTTGTACACACTTGTACAACCTTGTACACACTTGTACACCATTGTACACACTTGTACAAAATTTTACATTCTCGTACATACTTGTACACCCTTGTACACACTTGTACAACCTTGTACAAACCTGTACACCCTTGTACACACTTGTACAAGCTTGTACACACTTGTACAAGCTTGTACACACTTGTACAAGCTTGTACACACTTGTACAAGCTTGTACACACTTGTACACCCTTGTACAAACTTGTGCACCCTTGAACACTTTTGTACACCCTTGTACACATTTGTACAACCTTGTACAAACTTAAACACACTTGTACAAACATGTACACACTTGAACACACTTGTACAAGCTTGTACACGATTGTACACTCTTGTACACACTTGTGCAACCTTGTACACACTTGTACAACCTTGTACACACTTGTACAAGCTTGTACACACTTGTACAACCTTGTACACACTTGTACAACCTTTTACACAATTGTAAAACCTTGTACACACTTGTACATTCTTGTACAAACTTGTACTTACTTGTACAACCTTGTACAAACTTGTACACACTTGTACAAACTTTTACATCCTTGTATACATTTGTACACCCTTGTACACACTTTTACAACCTTGTACAAACCTGTACACCCTTGTACACACTTGTACAAGCTTGTACACGATTGTACACCCTTGTACACACTTGTGCACCCTTGTACACACTTGTACACCCTTGTACAAACTTGTACATTCTTGTACATACTTGTACACCCTTGTAAACACTTGTACAAAATTGTACAAACCTGTACACCCTTGTACACACTTGTACAAGCTTGTACACACTTGTACAAGCTTGTACACACTTGTACAAGCTTGTACACACTTGTACACCCTTGTACAAACTTGTGCACCCTTGTACACTTTTGTACACCCTTGTATACATTTGTACAAACTTGTACAAACTTGTACACACTTGTACAAACTTGTACACACTTGTACAAACTTGTACACCCTTGTACACACTTGTACAACCTTGTACACACTTGTACAACCTTGTACAAACTTGTGCACCCTTGTACACTTTTGTACACCCTTGTACACACTTGTACAAGCTTGTACACGATTGTACACTCTTGTACACACTTGTGCAACCTTGTACACACTTGTACAACCTTGTACACACTTGTACAACCTTGTACACACTTGTTCAAGCTTGTACACACTTGTACAACCTTGTACACACTTGTACACCCTTGTACACACTTGTACAACCTTTTACAAACTTGTACACACTTGTACAAAATTGTACATTCTTGTACATACTTGTACACCCTTGTACACACTTGTACAACCTTGTACAAACCTGTACACCCTTGTACACACTTGTACAAGCTTGTACACACTTGTACAAGCTTGTACACACTTGTACACCCTTGTACAAACTTGTGCACCCTTGTACACTTTTGTACACCCTTGTACACATTTGTACAACCTTGTACAAACTTGTACACACTTGTACAAACTTGTACACACTTGTACAAACTTGTGTACACTTTTACAACCTTGTACACACTTGTACAACCTTGTACACACTTGTACAACCTTGTACACACTTGTACAACCTCGTACACACTTGTACAACCTTGTACACACTTGTACAACCTTGTACACAATTGTAAAACCTTGTACACACTTGTACAACCTTGTACACACTTGTACACCATTGTACACACTTGTACAAAATTTTACATTCTTGTACATACTTGTACACCCTTGTACACACTTGTACAACCTTGAACAAACCTGTACACCCTTGTACACACTTGTACAAGCTTGTACACACTTGTACACCCTTGTACAAACTTTTGCACCCTTGTACACTTTTGTACACCCTTGTACACATTTGTACAACCTTGTACAAACTTGTACACACTTGTACAAACTTGTACACACTTGTACAAACTTGTGTACACTTGTACAACCTTGTACACACTTGTACAACCTTGTACACACTTGTACAACCTTGTACACACTTGTACAACCTCGTACACACTTGTACAACCTTGTACACACTTGTACAACCTTGTACACAATTGTAAAACCTTGTACACACTTTTACAACCTTGTACACACTTGTACACCCTTGTACACACTTGTACAAAATTTTACATTCTTGTACATACTTGTACACCCTTGTACACACTTGTACAACCTTGTACAAACCTGTACACCCTTGTACACACTTGTACAAGCTTGTACACACTTGTACACCCTTGTACAAACTTGTGCACCCTTGAACACTTTTGTACACCCTTGTACACATTTGTACAACCTTGTACAAACTTAAACACACTTGTACAAACATGTACACACTTGAACAACCTTGTACACACTTGTACAAACCTTGTACACACTTGTACAAGCTTGTACACACTTGTACAACCTTGTACACACTTGTACAACCTTGTACACACTTGTACAAGCTTGTACACACTTGTACAACCTTGTACACACTTGTACAACCTTGTACAAACCTGTACACCCTTGTACACACTTGTACAAGCTTGTACACGATTGTACACCCTTGTACACACTTGTGCACCCTTGTACACACTTGTACACCCTTGTACACACTTGTACAACCTTTTACAAACTTGTACACACTTGTACAAACTTGTACATTCTTGTACATACTTGTACACCCTTGTAAACACTTGTACAACCTTGTACAAACCTGTACACCCTTGTACACACTTGTACAAGCTTGTACACACTTGTACAAGCTTGTACACACTTGTACACCCTTGTACAAACTTGTACATTCTTGTACATACTTGTACACCCTTGTAAACACTTGTACAAAATTGTACAAACCTGTACACCCTTGTACACACTTGTACAAGCTTGTACACACTTGTACAAGCTTGTACACACTTGTACACCCTTGTACAAACTTGTGCACCCTTGTACACTTTTGTACACCCTTGTATACATTTGTACAAACTTGTACAAACTTGTACACACTTGTACAAACTTGTACACACTTGTACAAACTTGTACACCCTTGTACACACTTGTACAACCTTGTACACACTTGTACAACCTTGTACAAACTTGTGCACCCTTGTACACTTTTGTACACCCTTGTACACACTTGTACAAGCTTGTACACGATTGTACACTCTTGTACACACTTGTGCAACCTTGTACACACTTGTACAACCTTGTACACACTTGTACAACCTTGTACACACTTGTTCAAGCTTGTACACACTTGTACAACCTTGTACACACTTGTACACCCTTGTACACACTTGTACAACCTTTTACAAACTTGTACACACTTGTACAAAATTGTACATTCTTGTACATACTTGTACACCCTTGTACACACTTGTACAACCTTGTACAAACCTGTACACCCTTGTACACACTTGTACAAGCTTGTACACACTTGTACAAGCTTGTACACACTTGTACAAGCTTGTACACACTTGTACACCCTTGTACAAACTTGTGCACCCTTGTACACTTTTGTACACCCTTGTACACATTTGTACAACCTTGTACAAACTTGTACACACTTTTACAAACTTGTACACACTTGTACAAACTTGTGTACACTTGTACAACCTTGTACACACTTGTACAACCTTGTACACACTTGTACAACCTTGTACACACTTGTACAACCTCGTACACACTTGTACAACCTTGTACACACTTGTACAACCTCGTACACACTTGTACAACCTTGTACACACTTGTACAACCTTGTACACAATTGTAAAACCTTGTACACACTTGTACAACCTTGTACACACTTGTACACCATTGTACACACTTGTACAAAATTTTACATTCTCGTACATACTTGTACACCCTTGTACACACTTGTACAACCTTGTACAAACCTGTACACCCTTGTACACACTTGTACAAGCTTGTACACACTTGTACAAGCTTGTACACACTTGTACAAGCTTGTACACACTTGTACACCCTTGTACAAACTTGTGCACCCTTGAACACTTTTGTACACCCTTGTACACATTTGTACAACCTTGTACAAACTTAAACACACTTGTACAAACATGTACACACTTGAACACACTTGTACAAGCTTGTACACGATTGTACACTCTTGTACACACTTGTGCAACCTTGTACACACTTGTACAACCTTGTACACACTTGTACAAGCTTGTACACACTTGTACAACCTTGTACACACTTGTACAACCTTTTACACAATTGTAAAACCTTGTACACACTTGTACATTCTTGTACAAACTTGTACTTACTTGTACAACCTTGTACAAACTTGTACACACTTGTACAAACTTTTACATCCTTGTATACATTTGTACACCCTTGTACACACTTTTACAACCTTGTACAAACCTGTACACCCTTGTACACACTTGTACAAGCTTGTACACGATTGTACACCCTTGTACACACTTGTGCACCCTTGTACACACTTGTACACCCTTGTACAAACTTGTACATTCTTGTACATACTTGTACACCCTTGTAAACACTTGTACAAAATTGTACAAACCTGTACACCCTTGTACACACTTGTACAAGCTTGTACACACTTGTACAAGCTTGTACACACTTGTACAAGCTTGTACACACTTGTACACCCTTGTACAAACTTGTGCACCCTTGTACACTTTTGTACACCCTTGTATACATTTGTACAAACTTGTACAAACTTGTACACACTTGTACAAACTTGTACACACTTGTACAAACTTGTACACCCTTGTACACACTTGTACAACCTTGTACACACTTGTACAACCTTGTACAAACTTGTGCACCCTTGTACACTTTTGTACACCCTTGTACACACTTGTACAAGCTTGTACACGATTGTACACTCTTGTACACACTTGTGCAACCTTGTACACACTTGTACAACCTTGTACACACTTGTACAACCTTGTACACACTTGTTCAAGCTTGTACACACTTGTACAACCTTGTACACACTTGTACACCCTTGTACACACTTGTACAACCTTTTACAAACTTGTACACACTTGTACAAAATTGTACATTCTTGTACATACTTGTACACCCTTGTACACACTTGTACAACCTTGTACAAACCTGTACACCCTTGTACACACTTGTACAAGCTTGTACACACTTGTACAAGCTTGTACACACTTGTACACCCTTGTACAAACTTGTGCACCCTTGTACACTTTTGTACACCCTTGTACACATTTGTACAACCTTGTACAAACTTGTACACACTTGTACAAACTTGTACACACTTGTACAAACTTGTGTACACTTTTACAACCTTGTACACACTTGTACAACCTTGTACACACTTGTACAACCTTGTACACACTTGTACAACCTCGTACACACTTGTACAACCTTGTACACACTTGTACAACCTTGTACACAATTGTAAAACCTTGTACACACTTGTACAACCTTGTACACACTTGTACACCATTGTACACACTTGTACAAAATTTTACATTCTCGTACATACTTGTACACCCTTGTACACACTTGTACAACCTTGTACAAACCTGTACACCCTTGTACACACTTGTACATGCTTGTACACACTTGTACAAGCTTGTACACACTTGTACAAGCTTGTACACACTTGTACACCCTTGTACAAACTTGTGCACCCTTGAACACTTTTGTACACCCTTGTACACATTTGTACAACCTTGTACAAACTTAAACACACTTGTACAAACATGTACACACTTGAACACACTTGTACAAGCTTGTACACGATTGTACACTCTTGTACACACTTTTGCAACCTTGTACACACTTGTACAACCTTGTACACACTTGTACAAGCTTGTACACACTTGTACAACCTTGTACACACTTGTACAACCTTTTACACAATTGTAAAACCTTGTACACACTTGTACATTCTTGTACAAACTTGTACTTACTTGTACAACCTTGTACAAACTTGTACACACTTGTACAAACTTTTACATCCTTGTATACATTTGTACACCCTTGTACACACTTTTACAACCTTGTACAAACCTGTACACCCTTGTACACACTTGTACAAGCTTGTACACGATTGTACACCCTTGTACACACTTGTGCACCCTTGTACACACTTGTACACCCTTGTACACACATGTACAACCTTTTACAAACTTGTACACACTTGTACAAACTTGTACATTCTTGTACATACTTGTACACCCTTGTAAACACTTGTACAAGCTTGTACACACTTGTACAAGCTTGTACACACTTGTACAAACTTGTACACACTTGTACAAACTTGTACACCCTTGTACACACTTGTAAAACCTTGTACACACTTGTACAACCTTGTACAAACCTGTACACCCTTGTACACACTTGTACAAGCTTGTACACGATTGTACACTCTTGTACACACTTGTGCAACCTTGTACACACTTGTACAACCTTGTACACACTTGTACAACCTTGTACACACTTGTACAACCTTGTACACACTTGTACAAGCTTGTACACACTTGTACAAGCTTGTACACACTTGTACACCCTTGTACAAACTTGTGCACCCTTGTTCACTTTTGTACACCCTTGTATACATTTGTACAAACTTGTACAAACTTGTACACACTTGTACAAACTTGTACACACTTGTACAAACTTGTACACCCTTGTACACACTTGTAAAACCTTGTACACACTTGTACAACCTTGTACAAACCTGTACACCCTTGTACACACTTGTACAAGCTTGTACACGATTGTACACTCTTGTACACACTTGTGCAACCTTGTACACACTTGTACAACTTTGTACACACTTGTACAACCTTGTACACACTTGTTCAAGCTTGTACACACTTGTACAACCTTGTACACACTTGTACACCCTTGTACAACCTTGTACACACTTGTACACCCTTGTACACACTTGTACAACCTTTTACAAACTTGTACACACTTGTACAAAATTGTACATTCTTGTACATACTTGTACACCCTTGTACACACTTGTACAACCTTGTACAAACCTGTACACCCTTGTACACACTTGTACAAGATTGTACACACTTGTACAAGCTTGTACACACTTGTACAAGCTTGTACACACTTGTACACCCTTGTACAAACTTGTGCACCCTTGTACACTTTTGTACACCCTTGTACACATTTGTACAACCTTGTACAAACTTGTACACACTTGTACAAACTTGTACACACTTGTACAAACTTGTGTACACTTGTACAACCTTGTACACACTTTTACAACCTTGTACACACTTGTACAACCTTGTACACACTTGTACAACCTCGTACACACTTGTACAACCTTGTACACACTTGTACAACCTTGTACACAATTGTAAAACCTTGTACACACTTGTACAACCTTGTACACACTTGTACACCCTTGTACACACTTGTACAAAATTTTACATTCTTGTACATACTTGTACACCCTTGTACACACTTGTACAAGCTTGTACACACTTGTACACCCTTGTACAAACTTGTGCACCCTTGAACACTTTTGTACACCCTTGTACACATTTGTACAACCTTGTACAAACTTAAACACACTTGTACAAACATGTACACACTTGAACAACCTTGTACACACTTGTACAACCTTGTACACACTTGTACAAGCTTGAACACACTTGTACAACCTTGTACACACTTGTACAACCTTGTACACACTTGTACAAGCTTGTACACACTTGTACAACCTTGTACACACTTGTACAACCTTTTACACAATTGTAAAACCTTGTACACACTTGTACATTCTTGTACAAACTTGTACTTACTTGTACAACCTTGTACAAACTTGTACACACTTGTACAAACTTTTACATCCTTGTATACATTTGTACACCCTTGTACACACTTGTACAACCTTGTACAAACCTGTACACCCTTGTACACACTTGTACAAGCTTGTACACGATTGTACACCCTTGTACACACTTGTGCACCCTTGTACACACTTGTACACCCTTGTACACACATGTACAACCTTTTACAAACTTGTACACACTTGTACAAACTTGTACATTCTTGTACATACTTGTACACCCTTGTAAACACTTGTACAAAATTGTACAAACCTGTACACCCTTGTACACACTTGTACAAGCTTGTACACACTTGTACAAGCTTGTACACACTTGTACACCCTTGTACAAACTTGTGCACCCTTGTACACTTTTGTACACCCTTGTATACATTTGTACAAACTTGTACAAACTTGTACACACTTGTACAAACTTGTACACACTTGTACAAACTTGTACACCCTTGTACACACTTGTACAACCTTGTACACACTTGTACAACCTTGTACAAACCTGTACACTCTTGTACACACTTGTACAAGCTTGTACACGATTGTACACTCTTGTACACACTTGTGCAACCTTGTACACACTTGTACAACCTTGTACACACTTGTACAACCTTGTACACACTTGTTCAAGCTTGTACACACTTGTACAACCTTGTACACACTTGTACACCCTTGTACACACTTGTACAACCTTTTACAAACTTGTACACACTTGTACAAAATTGTACATTCTTGTACATACTTGTACACCCTTGTACACACTTGTACAACCTTGAACAAACCTGTACACCCTTGTACACACTTGTACAAGCTTGTACACACTTGTACAAGCTTGTACACACTTGTACAAGCTTGTACACACTTGTACACCCTTGTACAAACTTGTGCACCCTTGTACACTTTTGTACACCCTTGTACACATTTGTACAACCTTGTACAAACTTGTACACACTTGTACAAACTTGTACACACTTGTACAAACTTGTGTACACTTGTACAACCTTGTACACACTTGTACAACCTTGTACACACTTGTACAACCTTGTACACACTTGTACAACCTCGTACACACTTGTACAACCTTGTACACACTTGTACAACATTGTACACACTTGTACAACCTTGTACACACTTGTACAACATTGTACACACTTGTACAACCTTGTACACAATTGTAAAACCTTGTACACACTTTTACAACCTTGTACACACTTGTACACCCTTGTACACACTTGTACAAAATTTTACATTCTTGTACATACTTGTACACCCTTGTACACACTTGTACAACCTTGTACAAACCTGTACACCCTTGTACACACTTGTACAAGCTTGTACACACTTGTACAAGCTTGTACACACTTGTACAAGCTTGTACACACTTGTACACCCTTGTACAAACTTGTGCACCCTTGAACACTTTTGTACACCCTTGTACACATTTGTACAACCTTGTACAAACTTAAACACACTTGTACAAACATGTACACACTTGAACAACCTTGTACACACTTGTACAACCTTGTACACACTTGTACAAGCTTGTACACACTTGTACAACCTTGTACACACTTGTACAACCTTGTACACACTTGTACAAGCTTGTACACACTTGTACAACCTTGTACACACTTGTACAACCTTTTACACAATTGTAAAACCTTGTACACACTTGTACATTCTTGTACAAACTTGTACTTACTTGTACAACCTTGTACAAACTTGTACACACTTGTACAAACTTTTACATCCTTGTATACATTTGTACACCCTTGTACACACTTGTACAACCTTGTACAAACCTGTACACACTTGTACACACTTGTACAAGCTTGTACACGATTGTACACCCTTGTACACACTTGTGCACCCTTGTACACACTTGTACACCCTTGTACACACATGTACAAGCTTGTACACACTTGTACAAGCTTGTACACACTTGTACACCCTTGTACAAACTTGTGCACCCTTGTACACTTTTGTACACCCTTGTATACATTTGTACAAACTTGTACAAACTTGTACACACTTGTACAAACTTGTACACCCTTGTACACACTTGTACAACCTTGTACACACTTGTACAACCTTGTACAAACCTGTACACCCTTGTACACACTTGTACAAGCTTGTACACGATTGTACACTCTTGTACACACTTGTGCAACCTTGTACACACTTGTACAACCTTGTACACACTTGTACAACCTTGTACACACTTGTTCAAGCTTGTACACACTTGTACAACCTTGTACACACTTGTACACCCTTGTACACACTTGTACAACCTTTTACAAACTTGTACACACTTGTACAAAATTGTACATTCTTGTACATACTTGTACACCCTTGTACACACTTGTACAACCTTGAACAAACCTGTACACCCTTGTACACACTTGTACAAGCTTGTACACACTTGTACAAGCTTGTACACACTTGTACAAGCTTGTACACACTTGTACACCCTTGTACAAACTTGTGCACCCTTGTACACTTTTGTACACCCTTGTACACATTTGTACAACCTTGTACAAACTTGTACACACTTGTACAAACTTGTACACACTTGTACAAACTTGTGTACACTTGTACAACCTTGTACACACTTGTACAACCTTGTACACACTTGTACAACCTTGTACACACTTGTACAACCTCGTACACACTTGTACAACCTTGTACACACTTGTACAACCTTGTACACAATTGTAAAACCTTGTACACTTTTTTACAACCTTGTACACACTTGTACACCCTTGTACACACTTGTACAAAATTTTACATTCTTGTACATACTTGTACACCCTTGTACACACTTGTACAACCTTGTACAAACCTGTACACCCTTGTACACACTTGTACAAGCTTGTACACACTTGTACACCCTTGTACAAACTTGTGCACCCTTGAACACTTTTGTACACCCTTGTACACATTTGTACAACCTTGTACAAACTTAAACACACTTGTACAAACATGTACACACTTGAACAACCTTGTACACACTTGTACAAACCTTGTACACACTTGTACAAGCTTGTACACACTTGTACAACCTTGTACACACTTGTACAACCTTGTACACCCTTGTACACACTTGTACAAGCTTGTACACGATTGTACACCCTTGTACACACTTGTGCACCCTTGTACACACTTGTACACCCTTGTACACACATGTACAACCTTTTACAAACTTGTACACACTTGTACAAACTTGTACATTCTTGTACATACTTGTACACCCTTGTAAACACTTGTACAAGCTTGTACACACTTGTACAAGCTTGTACACACTTGTACAAACTTGTACACACTTGTACAAACTTGTACACACTTGTACAAACTTGTACACCCTTGTACACACTTGTAAAACCTTGTACACACTTGTACAACCTTGTACAAACCTGTACACCCTTGTACACACTTGTACAAGCTTGTACACGATTGTACACTCTTGTACACACTTGTGCAACCTTGTACACACTTGTACAACCTTGTACACACTTGTACAACCTTGTACACACTTGTACAAGCTTGTACACACTTGTACAAGCTTGTACACACTTGTAAACCCTTGTACAAACTTGTGCACCCTTGTTCACTTTTGTACACCCTTGTATACATTTGTACAAACTTGTACAAACTTGTACACACTTGTACAAACTTGTACACACTTGTACAACCTTGTACACACTTGTTCAAGCTTGTACACACTTGTACAACCTTGTACACACTTGTACACCCTTGTACAACCTTGTACACACTTGTACACCCTTGTACAACCTTGTACACACTTGTACACCCTTGTACACACTTGTACAACCTTTTACAAACTTGTACACACTTGTACAAAATTGTACATTCTTGTACATACTTGTACACCCTTGTACACACTTGTACAACCTTGTACAAACCTGTACACCCTTGTACACACTTGTACAACCTTGTACAAACCTGTACACCCTTGTACACACTTGTACAAGATTGTACACACTTGTACAAGCTTGTACACACTTGTACAAGCTTGTACACACTTGTACACCCTTGTACAAACTTGTGCACCCTTGTACACTTTTGTACACCCTTGTACACATTTGTACAACTTTGTACAAACTTGTACACACTTGTACAAACTTGTACACACTTGTACAAACTTGTGTACACTTGTACAACCTTGTACACACTTGTACAACCTTGTACACACTTGTACAACCTTGTACACACTTGTACAACCTCGTACACACTTGTACAACCTTGTACACACTTGTACAACCTTGTACACAATTGTAAAACCTTGTACACACTTGTACAACCTTGTACACACTTGTACACCCTTGTACACACTTGTACAAAATTTTACATTCTTGTACATACTTGTACACCCTTGTACACACTTGTACAACCTTGTACAAACCTGTACACCCTTGTACACACTTGTACAAGCTTGTACACACTTGTACAAGCTTGTACACACTTGTACAAGCTTGTACACACTTGTACACCCTTGTACAAACTTGTGCACCCTTGAACACTTTTGTACACCCTTGTACACATTTGTACAACCTTGTACAAACTTAAACACACTTGTACAAACATGTACACACTTGAACAACCTTGTACACACTTGTACAACCTTGTACACACTTGTACAAGCTTGTACACACTTGTACAACCTTGTACACACTTGTACAACCTTGTACACACTTGTACAAGCTTGTACACACTTGTACAACCTTGTACACACTTGTACAACCTTTTACACAATTGTAAAACCTTGTACACACTTGTACATTCTTGTACAAACTTGTACTTACTTGTACAACCTTGTACAAACTTGTACACACTTGTACAAACTTTTACATCCTTGTATACATTTGTACACCCTTGTACACACTTGTACAACCTTGTACAAACCTGTACACCCTTGTACACACTTGTACAAGCTTGTACACGATTGTACACCCTTGTACACACTTGTGCACCCTTGTACACACTTGTACACCCTTGTACACACATGTACAACCTTTTACAAACTTGTACACGCTTGTACAAACTTGTACATTCTTGTACATACTTGTACACCCTTGTAAACACTTGTACAAAATTGTACAAACCTGTACACCCTTGTACACACTTGTACAAGCTTGTACACACTTGTACAAGCTTGTACACACTTGTACACCCTTGTACAAACTTGTGCACCCTTGTACACTTTTGTACACCCTTGTATACATTTGTACAAACTTGTACAAACTTGTACACACTTGTACAAACTTGTACACACTTGTACAAACTTGTACACCCTTGTACACACTTGTACAACCTTGTACACACTTGTACAACCTTGTACAAACCTGTACACCCTTGTACACACTTGTACAAGCTTGTACACGATTGTACACTCTTGTACACACTTGTGCAACCTTGTACACACTTGTACAACCTTGTACACACTTGTACAACCTTGTACACACTTGTTCAAGCTTGTACACACTTGTACAACCTTGTACACACTTGTACACCCTTGTACACACTTGTATAACCTTTTATAAACTTGTACACACTTGTACAAAATTGTACATTCTTGTACATACTTGTACACCCTTGTACACACTTGTACAACCTTGAACAAACCTGTACACCCTTGTACACACTTGTACAAGCTTGTACACACTTGTACACCCTTGTACAAACTTGTGCACCCTTGTACACTTTTGTACACCCTTGTACACATTTGTACAACCTTGTACAAACTTGTACACACTTGTACAAACTTGTACACACTTGTACAAACTTGTGTACACTTGTACAACCTTGTACACACTTGTACAACCTTGTACACACTTGTACAACCTCGTACACACTTGTACAACCTCGTACACACTTGTACAACCTTGTACACACTTGTACAACCTTGTACACAATTGTAAAACCTTGTACACACTTTTACAACCTTGTACACACTTGTACACCCTTGTACACACTTGTACCAAATTTTACATTCTTGTACATACTTGTACACCCTTGTACACACTTGTACAACCTTGTACAAACCTGTACACCCTTGTACACACTTGTACAAGCTTGTACACACTTGTACACCCTTGTACAAACTTGTGCACCCTTGAACACTTTTGTACACCATTGTACACATTTGTACAACCTTGTACAAACTTAAACACACTTGTACAAACATGTACACACTTGAACAACCTTGTACATACTTGTACAAACCTTGTACACACTTGTACAAGCTTGTACACACTTGTACAACCTTGTACACACTTGTACAACCTTGTACACACTTGTACAAGCTTGTACACACTTGTACAACCTTGTACACACTTGTACAACCTTTTACACAATTGTAAAACCTTGTACACACTTGTACATTCTTGTACAAACTTGTACTTACTTGTACAACCTTGTACAAACTTGTACACACTTGTACAAACTTTTACATCCTTGTATACATTTGTACACCCTTGTACACACTTGTACAACCTTGTACAAACCTGTACACACTTGTACACACTTGTACAAGCTTGTACACGATTGTACACCCTTGTACACACTTGTGCACCCTTGTACACACTTGTACACCCTTGTACACACATGTACAAGCTTGTACACACTTGTACAAGCTTGTACACACTTGTACACCCTTGTACAAACTTGTGCACCCTTGTACACTTTTGTACACCCTTGTATACATTTGTACAAACTTGTACAAACTTGTACACACTTGTACAAACTTGTACACCCTTGTACACACTTGTACAACCTTGTACACACTTGTACAACCTTGTACAAACCTGTACACCCTTGTACACACTTGTACAAGCTTGTACACGATTGTACACTCTTGTACACACTTGTGCAACCTTGTACACACTTGTACAACCTTGTACACACTTGTACAACCTTGTACACACTTGTTCAAGCTTTTACACACTTGTACAACCTTGTACACACTTGTACACCCTTGTACACACTTGTACAACCTTTTACAAACTTGTACACACTTGTACAAAATTGTACATTCTTGTACATACTTGTACACCCTTGTACACACTTGTACAACCTTGAACAAACCTGTACACCCTTGTACACACTTGTACAAGCTTGTACACACTTGTACAAGCTTGTACACACTTGTACAAGCTTGTACACACTTGTACACCCTTGTACAAACTTGTGCACCCTTGTACACTTTTGTACACCCTTGTACACATTTGTACAACCTTGTACAAACTTGTACACACTTGTACAAACTTGTACACACTTGTACAAACTTGTGTACACTTGTACAACCTTGTACACACTTGTACAACCTTGTACACACTTGTACAACCTTGTACACACTTGTACAACCTCGTACACACTTGTACAACCTTGTACACACTTGTACAACCTTGTACACAATTGTAAAACCTTGTACACTTTTTTACAACCTTGTATACATTTGTACACCCTTGTACACACTTGTACAACCTTGTACAAACCTGTACACCCTTGTACACACTTGTACAAGCTTGTACACGATTGTACACCCTTGTACACACTTGTGCACCCTTGTACACACTTGTACACCCTTGTACACACATGTACAACCTTTTACAAACTTGTACACACTTGTACAAACTTGTACATTCTTGTACATACTTGTACACCCTTGTAAACACTTGTACAAAATTGTACAAACCTGTACACCCTTGTACACACTTGTACAAGCTTGTACACACTTGTACAAGCTTGTACACACTTGTACACCCTTGTACAAACTTGTGCACCCTTGTACACTTTTGTACACCCTTGTATACATTTGTACAAACTTGTACAAACTTGTACACACTTGTACAAACTTGTACACACTTGTACAAACTTGTACACCCTTGTACACACTTGTACAACCTTGTACACACTTGTACAACCTTGTACAAACCTGTACACTCTTGTACACACTTGTACAAGCTTGTACACGATTGTACACTCTTGTACACACTTGTGCAACCTTGTACACACTTGTACAACCTTGTACACACTTGTACAACCTTGTACACACTTGTTCAAGCTTGTACACACTTGTACAACCTTGTACACACTTGTACACCCTTGTACACACTTGTACAACCTTTTACAAACTTGTACACACTTGTACAAAATTGTACATTCTTGTACATACTTGTACACCCTTGTACACACTTGTACAACCTTGAACAAACCTGTACACCCTTGTACACACTTGTACAAGCTTGTACACACTTGTACAAGCTTGTACACACTTGTACAAGCTTGTACACACTTGTACACCCTTGTACAAACTTGTGCACCCTTGTACACTTTTGTACACCCTTGTACACATTTGTACAACCTTGTACAAACTTGTACACACTTGTACAAACTTGTACACACTTGTACAAACTTGTGTACACTTGTACAACCTTGTACACACTTGTACAACCTTGTACACACTTGTACAACCTTGTACACACTTGTACAACCTCGTACACACTTGTACAACCTTGTACACACTTGTACAACATTGTACACACTTGTACAACCTTGTACACACTTGTACAACATTGTACACACTTGTACAACCTTGTACACAATTGTAAAACCTTGTACACACTTTTACAACCTTGTACACACTTGTACACCCTTGTACACACTTGTACAAAATTTTACATTCTTGTACATACTTGTACACCCTTGTACACACTTGTACAACCTTGTACAAACCTGTACACCCTTGTACACACTTGTACAAGCTTGTACACACTTGTACAAGCTTGTACACACTTGTACAAGCTTGTACACACTTGTACACCCTTGTACAAACTTGTGCACCCTTGAACACTTTTGTACACCCTTGTACACATTTGTACAACCTTGTACAAACTTAAACACACTTGTACAAACATGTACACACTTGAACAACCTTGTACACACTTGTACAACCTTGTACACACTTGTACAAGCTTGTACACACTTGTACAACCTTGTACACACTTGTACAACCTTGTACACACTTGTACAAGCTTGTACACACTTGTACAACCTTGTACACACTTGTACAACCTTTTACACAATTGTAAAACCTTGTACACACTTGTACATTCTTGTACAAACTTGTACTTACTTGTACAACCTTGTACAAACTTGTACACACTTGTACAAACTTTTACATCCTTGTATACATTTGTACACCCTTGTACACACTTGTACAACCTTGTACAAACCTGTACACACTTGTACACACTTGTACAAGCTTGTACACGATTGTACACCCTTGTACACACTTGTGCACCCTTGTACACACTTGTACACCCTTGTACACACATGTACAAGCTTGTACACACTTGTACAAGCTTGTACACACTTGTACACCCTTGTACAAACTTGTGCACCCTTGTACACTTTTGTACACCCTTGTATACATTTGTACAAACTTGTACAAACTTGTACACACTTGTACAAACTTGTACACCCTTGTACACACTTGTACAACCTTGTACACACTTGTACAACCTTGTACAAACCTGTACACCCTTGTACACACTTGTACAAGCTTGTACACGATTGTACACTCTTGTACACACTTGTGCAACCTTGTACACACTTGTACAACCTTGTACACACTTGTACAACCTTGTACACACTTGTTCAAGCTTGTACACACTTGTACAACCTTGTACACACTTGTACACCCTTGTACACACTTGTACAACCTTTTACAAACTTGTACACACTTGTACAAAATTGTACATTCTTGTACATACTTGTACACCCTTGTACACACTTGTACAACCTTGAACAAACCTGTACACCCTTGTACACACTTGTACAAGCTTGTACACACTTGTACAAGCTTGTACACACTTGTACAAGCTTGTACACACTTGTACACCCTTGTACAAACTTGTGCACCCTTGTACACTTTTGTACACCCTTGTACACATTTGTACAACCTTGTACAAACTTGTACACACTTGTACAAACTTGTACACACTTGTACAAACTTGTGTACACTTGTACAACCTTGTACACACTTGTACAACCTTGTACACACTTGTACAACCTTGTACACACTTGTACAACCTCGTACACACTTGTACAACCTTGTACACACTTGTACAACCTTGTACACAATTGTAAAACCTTGTACACTTTTTTACAACCTTGTACACACTTGTACACCCTTGTACACACTTGTACAAAATTTTACATTCTTGTACATACTTGTACACCCTTGTACACACTTGTACAACCTTGTACAAACCTGTACACCCTTGTACACACTTGTACAAGCTTGTACACACTTGTACACCCTTGTACAAACTTGTGCACCCTTGAACACTTTTGTACACCCTTGTACACATTTGTACAACCTTGTACAAACTTAAACACACTTGTACAAACATGTACACACTTGAACAACCTTGTACACACTTGTACAAACCTTGTACACACTTGTACAAGCTTGTACACACTTGTACAACCTTGTACACACTTGTACAACCTTGTACACCCTTGTACACACTTGTACAAGCTTGTACACGATTGTACACCCTTGTACACACTTGTGCACCCTTGTACACACTTGTACACCCTTGTACACACATGTACAACCTTTTACAAACTTGTACACACTTGTACAAACTTGTACATTCTTGTACATACTTGTACACCCTTGTAAACACTTGTACAAGCTTGTACACACTTGTACAAGCTTGTACACACTTGTACAAACTTGTACACACTTGTACAAACTTGTACACACTTGTACAAACTTGTACACCCTTGTACACACTTGTAAAACCTTGTACACACTTGTACAACCTTGTACAAACCTGTACACCCTTGTACACACTTGTACAAGCTTGTACACGATTGTACACTCTTGTACACACTTGTGCAACCTTGTACACACTTGTACACCTTGTACACACTTGTACAACCTTGTACACACTTGTACAAGCTTGTACACACTTGTACAAGCTTGTACACACTTGTAAACCCTTGTACAAACTTGTGCACCCTTGTTCACTTTTGTACACCCTTGTATACATTTGTACAAACTTGTACAAACTTGTACACACTTGTACAAACTTGTACACACTTGTACAACCTTGTACACACTTGTTCAAGCTTGTACACACTTGTACAACCTTGTACACACTTGTACACCCTTGTACAACCTTGTACACACTTGTACACCCTTGTACAACCTTGTACACACTTGTACACCCTTGTACACACTTGTACAACCTTTTACAAACTTGTACACACTTGTACAAAATTGTACATTCTTGTACATACTTGTACACCCTTGTACACACTTGTACAACCTTGTACAAACCTGTACACCCTTGTACACACTTGTACAACCTTGTACAAACCTGTACACCCTTGTACACACTTGTACAAGATTGTACACACTTGTACAAGCTTGTACACACTTGTACAAGCTTGTACACACTTGTACACCCTTGTACAAACTTGTGCACCCTTGTACACTTTTGTACACCCTTGTACACATTTGTACAACTTTGTACAAACTTGTACACACTTGTACAAACTTGTACACACTTGTACAAACTTGTGTACACTTGTACAACCTTGTACACACTTGTACAACCTTGTACACACTTGTACAACCTTGTACACACTTGTACAACCTCGTACACACTTGTACAACCTTGTACACACTTGTACAACCTTGTACACAATTGTAAAACCTTGTACACACTTGTACAACCTTGTACACACTTGTACACCCTTGTACACACTTGTACAAAATTTTACATTCTTGTACATACTTGTACACCCTTGTACACACTTGTACAACCTTGTACAAACCTGTACACCCTTGTACACACTTGTACAAGCTTGTACACACTTGTACAAGCTTGTACACACTTGTACAAGCTTGTACACACTTGTACACCCTTGTACAAACTTGTGCACCCTTGAACACTTTTGTACACCCTTGTACACATTTGTACAACCTTGTACAAACTTAAACACACTTGTACAAACATGTACACACTTGAACAACCTTGTACACACTTGTACAACCTTGTACACACTTGTACAAGCTTGTACACACTTGTACAACCTTGTACACACTTGTACAACCTTGTACACACTTGTACAAGCTTGTACACACTTGTACAACCTTGTACACACTTGTACAACCTTTTACACAATTGTAAAACCTTGTACACACTTGTACATTCTTGTACAAACTTGTACTTACTTGTACAACCTTGTACAAACTTGTACACACTTGTACAAACTTTTACATCCTTGTATACATTTGTACACCCTTGTACACACTTGTACAACCTTGTACAAACCTGTACACCCTTGTACACACTTGTACAAGCTTGTACACGATTGTACACCCTTGTACACACTTGTGCACCCTTGTACACACTTGTACACCCTTGTACACACATGTACAACCTTTTACAAACTTGTACACGCTTGTACAAACTTGTACATTCTTGTACATACTTGTACACCCTTGTAAACACTTGTACAAAATTGTACAAACCTGTACACCCTTGTACACACTTGTACAAGCTTGTACACACTTGTACAAGCTTGTACACACTTGTACACCCTTGTACAAACTTGTGCACCCTTGTACACTTTTGTACACCCTTGTATACATTTGTACAAACTTGTACAAACTTGTACACACTTGTACAAACTTGTACACACTTGTACAAACTTGTACACCCTTGTACACACTTGTACAACCTTGTACACACTTGTACAACCTTGTACAAACCTGTACACCCTTGTACACACTTGTACAAGCTTGTACACGATTGTACACTCTTGTACACACTTGTGCAACCTTGTACACACTTGTACAACCTTGTACACACTTGTACAACCTTGTACACACTTGTTCAAGCTTGTACACACTTGTACAACCTTGTACACACTTGTACACCCTTGTACACACTTGTATAACCTTTTATAAACTTGTACACACTTGTACAAAATTGTACATTCTTGTACATACTTGTACACCCTTGTACACACTTGTACAACCTTGAACAAACCTGTACACCCTTGTACACACTTGTACAAGCTTGTACACACTTGTACACCCTTGTACAAACTTGTGCACCCTTGTACACTTTTGTACACCCTTGTACACATTTGTACAACCTTGTACAAACTTGTACACACTTGTACAAACTTGTACACACTTGTACAAACTTGTGTACACTTGTACAACCTTGTACACACTTGTACAACCTTGTACACACTTGTACAACCTCGTACACACTTGTACAACCTCGTACACACTTGTACAACCTTGTACACACTTGTACAACCTTGTACACAATTGTAAAACCTTGTACACACTTTTACAACCTTGTACACACTTGTACACCCTTGTACACACTTGTACCAAATTTTACATTCTTGTACATACTTGTACACCCTTGTACACACTTGTACAACCTTGTACAAACCTGTACACCCTTGTACACACTTGTACAAGCTTGTACACACTTGTACACCCTTGTACAAACTTGTGCACCCTTGAACACTTTTGTACACCATTGTACACATTTGTACAACCTTGTACAAACTTAAACACACTTGTACAAACATGTACACACTTGAACAACCTTGTACATACTTGTACAAACCTTGTACACACTTGTACAAGCTTGTACACACTTGTACAACCTTGTACACACTTGTACAACCTTGTACACACTTGTACAAGCTTGTACACACTTGTACAACCTTGTACACACTTGTACAACCTTTTACACAATTGTAAAACCTTGTACACACTTGTACATTCTTGTACAAACTTGTACTTACTTGTACAACCTTGTACAAACTTGTACACACTTGTACAAACTTTTACATCCTTGTATACATTTGTACACCCTTGTACACACTTGTACAACCTTGTACAAACCTGTACACACTTGTACACACTTGTACAAGCTTGTACACGATTGTACACCCTTGTACACACTTGTGCACCCTTGTACACACTTGTACACCCTTGTACACACATGTACAAGCTTGTACACACTTGTACAAGCTTGTACACACTTGTACACCCTTGTACAAACTTGTGCACCCTTGTACACTTTTGTACACCCTTGTATACATTTGTACAAACTTGTACAAACTTGTACACACTTGTACAAACTTGTACACCCTTGTACACACTTGTACAACCTTGTACACACTTGTACAACCTTGTACAAACCTGTACACCCTTGTACACACTTGTACAAGCTTGTACACGATTGTACACTCTTGTACACACTTGTGCAACCTTGTACACACTTGTACAACCTTGTACACACTTGTACAACCTTGTACACACTTGTTCAAGCTTTTACACACTTGTACAACCTTGTACACACTTGTACACCCTTGTACACACTTGTACAACCTTTTACAAACTTGTACACACTTGTACAAAATTGTACATTCTTGTACATACTTGTACACCCTTGTACACACTTGTACAACCTTGAACAAACCTGTACACCCTTGTACACACTTGTACAAGCTTGTACACACTTGTACAAGCTTGTACACACTTGTACAAGCTTGTACACACTTGTACACCCTTGTACAAACTTGTGCACCCTTGTACACTTTTGTACACCCTTGTACACATTTGTACAACCTTGTACAAACTTGTACACACTTGTACAAACTTGTACACACTTGTACAAACTTGTGTACACTTGTACAACCTTGTACACACTTGTACAACCTTGTACACACTTGTACAACCTTGTACACACTTGTACAACCTCGTACACACTTGTACAACCTTGTACACACTTGTACAACCTTGTACACAATTGTAAAACCTTGTACACTTTTTTACAACCTTGTACACACTTGTACACCCTTGTACACACTTGTACAAAATTTTACATTCTTGTACATACTTGTACACCCTTGTACACACTTGTACAACCTTGTACAAACCTGTACACCCTTGTACACACTTGTACAAGCTTGTACACACTTGTACACCCTTGTACAAACTTGTGCACCCTTGAACACTTTTGTACACCCTTGTACACATTTGTACAACCTTGTACAAACTTAAACACACTTGTACAAACATGTACACACTTGAACAACCTTGTACACACTTGTACAAACCTTGTACACACTTGTACAAGCTTGTACACACTTGTACAACCTTGTACACACTTGTACAACCTTGTACACCCTTGTACACACTTGTACAAGCTTGTACACGATTGTACACCCTTGTACACACTTGTGCACCCTTGTACACACTTGTACACCCTTGTACACACATGTACAACCTTTTACAAACTTGTACACACTTGTACAAACTTGTACATTCTTGTACATACTTGTACACCCTTGTAAACACTTGTACAAGCTTGTACACACTTGTACAAGCTTGTACACACTTGTACAAACTTGTACACACTTGTACAAACTTGTACACACTTGTACAAACTTGTACACCCTTGTACACACTTGTAAAACCTTGTACACACTTGTACAACCTTGTACAAACCTGTACACCCTTGTACACACTTGTACAAGCTTGTACACGATTGTACACTCTTTTACACACTTGTGCAACCTTGTACACACTTGTACAACCTTGTACACACTTGTACAACCTTGTACACACTTGTACAAGCTTGTACACACTTGTACAAGCTTGTACACACTTGTACACCCTTGTACAAACTTGTGCACCCTTGTTCACTTTTGTACACCCTTGTATACATTTGTACAAACTTGTACAAACTTGTACACACTTGTACAAACTTGTACACACTTGTACAACCTTGTACACACTTGTTCAAGCTTGTACACACTTGTACAACCTTGTACACACTTGTACACCCTTGTACAACCTTGTACACACTTGTACACCCTTGTACACACTTGTACAACCTTTTACAAACTTGTACACACTTGTACAAAATTGTACATTCTTGTACATACTTGTACACCCTTGTACACACTTGTACAACCTTGTACAAACCTGTACACCCTTGTACACACTTGTACAACCTTGTACAAACCTGTACACCCTTGTACACACTTGTACAAGATTGTACACACTTGTACAAGCTTGTACACACTTGTACAAGCTTGTACACACTTGTACACCCTTGTACAAACTTGTGCACCCTTGTACACTTTTGTACACCCTTGTACACATTTGTACAACTTTGTACAAACTTGTACACACTTGTACAAACTTGTACACACTTGTACAAACTTGTGTACACTTGTACAACCTTGTACACACTTGTACAACCTTGTACACACTTGTACAACCTTGTACACACTTGTACAACCTCGTACACACTTGTACAACCTTGTACACACTTGTACAACCTTGTACACAATTGTAAAACCTTGTACACACTTGTACAACCTTGTACACACTTGTACACCCTTGTACACACTTGTACAAAATTTTACATTCTTGTACATACTTGTACACCCTTGTACACACTTGTACAACCTTGTACAAACCTGTACACCCTTGTACACACTTGTACAAGCTTGTACACACTTGTACAAGCTTGTACACACTTGTACAAGCTTGTACACACTTGTACACCCTTGTACAAACTTGTGCACCCTTGAACACTTTTGTACACCCTTGTACACATTTGTACAACCTTGTACAAACTTAAACACACTTGTACAAACATGTACACACTTGAACAACCTTGTACACACTTGTACAACCTTGTACACACTTGTACAAGCTTGTACACACTTGTACAACCTTGTACACACTTGTACAACCTTGTACACACTTGTACAAGCTTGTACACACTTGTACAACCTTGTACACACTTGTACAACCTTTTACACAATTGTAAAACCTTGTACACACTTGTACATTCTTGTACAAACTTGTACTTACTTGTACAACCTTGTACAAACTTGTACACACTTGTACAAACTTTTACATCCTTGTATACATTTGTACACCCTTGTACACACTTGTACAACCTTGTACAAACCTGTACACCCTTGTACACACTTGTACAAGCTTGTACACGATTGTACACCCTTGTACACACTTGTGCACCCTTGTACACACTTGTACACCCTTGTACACACATGTACAACCTTTTACAAACTTGTACACGCTTGTACAAACTTGTACATTCTTGTACATACTTGTACACCCTTGTAAACACTTGTACAAAATTGTACAAACCTGTACACCCTTGTACACACTTGTACAAGCTTGTACACACTTGTACAAGCTTGTACACACTTGTACACCCTTGTACAAACTTGTGCACCCTTGTACACTTTTGTACACCCTTGTATACATTTGTACAAACTTGTACAAACTTGTACACACTTGTACAAACTTGTACACACTTGTACAAACTTGTACACCCTTGTACACACTTGTACAACCTTGTACACACTTGTACAACCTTGTACAAACCTGTACACCCTTGTACACACTTGTACAAGCTTGTACACGATTGTACACTCTTGTACACACTTGTGCAACCTTGTACACACTTGTACAACCTTGTACACACTTGTACAACCTTGTACACACTTGTTCAAGCTTGTACACACTTGTACAACCTTGTACACACTTGTACACCCTTGTACACACTTGTACAACCTTTTACAAACTTGTACACACTTGTACAAAATTGTACATTCTTGTACATACTTGTACACCCTTGTACACACTTGTACAACCTTGAACAAACCTGTACACCCTTGTACACACTTGTACAAGCTTGTACACACTTGTACACCCTTGTACAAACTTGTGCACCCTTGTACACTTTTGTACACCCTTGTACACATTTGTACAACCTTGTACAAACTTGTACACACTTGTACAAACTTGTACACACTTGTACAAACTTGTGTACACTTGTACAACCTTGTACACACTTGTACAACCTTGTACACACTTGTACAACCTTGTACACACTTGTACAACCTCGTACACACTTGTACAACCTTGTACACACTTGTACAACCTTGTACACAATTGTAAAACCTTGTACACACTTTTACAACCTTGTACACACTTGTACACCCTTGTACACACTTGTACCAAATTTTACATTCTTGTACATACTTGTACACCCTTGTACACACTTGTACAACCTTGTACAAACCTGTACACCCTTGTACACACTTGTACAAGCTTGTACACACTTGTACACCCTTGTACAAACTTGTGCACCCTTGAACACTTTTGTACACCATTGTACACATTTGTACAACCTTGTACAAACTTAAACACACTTGTACAAACATGTACACACTTGAACAACCTTGTACACACTTGTACAAACCTTGTACACACTTGTACAAGCTTGTACACACTTGTACAACCTTGTACACACTTGTACAACCTTGTACACACTTGTACAAGCTTGTACACACTTGTACAACCTTGTACACACTTGTACAACCTTGTACAAACCTGTACACCCTTGTACACACTTGTACAAGCTTGTACACGATTGTACACCCTTGTACACACTTGTGCACCCTTGTACACACTTGTACACCCTTGTACACACTTGTACAACCTTTTACAAACTTGTACACACTTGTACAAACTTGTACATTCTTGTACATACTTGTACACCCTTGTAAACACTTGTACAACCTTGTACAAACCTGTACACCCTTGTACACACTTGTACAAGCTTGTACACACTTGTACAAGCTTGTACACACTTGTACACCCTTGTACAAACTTGTGCACCCTTGTAAAATGTACAAGTTTGTACAAGTGTGTACAAGTTTGTAAAAGGTTTTACAAGTGTGTACAAGGTTGTACAAGTGTGTACAAGGTTGTACAAGTGTGTACAAGGTTGTACAAGTGTGTACAAGGTTGTACAAGTGTGTACAAAGGTGTACAAGTGTGTACAAGGTTGTACAAGTGTGTACAAGGTTGTACAAGTGTGTACAAGGTTGTACAAGGTTGTACAATTGTGTACAAGGTTGTACAAGTGTGTACAAGGTTGTACAAGTGTGTACAAGGGTGTACAAGTTTGTACAAGTGTGTACAAGTTTGTACAAGTGTGTACAAGTTTGTACAAGTGTGTACAAGCTTGTACAAGTGTGTACAAGGGTGTACAAGTGTGTACAAGGTTGTACATGTTTTTACAAGGTTGTACAAGTGTGTACAAGGTTGTACAAGTGTGTACAAGGTTGTTCAAGTGTGTACAAGGTTGTACAAGTGTGTACAAGGTTGTACAAGTGTGTACAAGGTTGTATAAGTGTGTAAAATGTTGAAAAAGTGTGTACAAGGTTGTACAAGTGTGTACAAGGTTGTACAAGTGTGTACAAGGTTGTACAAGTGTGTACAAAGGTGTACAAGTGTGTACAAGGTTGTACAAGTGTGTACAAGGTTGTACAAGTGTGTACAAGGTTGTACAAGTGTGTACAAGGTTGTACAAGGTTGTACAATTGTGTACAAGGTTGTACAAGTGTGTACAAGGTTGTACAAGTGTGTACAAGGTTGTACAAGTGTGTACAAGGGTGTACAAGTTTGTACAAGTGTGTACAAGTTTGTACAAGTGTGTACAAGTTTGTACAAGGGTGTACAAACGTGTACAAGTTTGTACAAGGGTGTACAAACGTGTACAAGGGTGCACAAGTTTGTACAAGGGTGTACAAGTGTGTACAAGCTTGTACAAGTGTGTACAAGCTTGTACAAGTGTGTACAAGGGTGTACAGGTTTGTACAAGGTTGTACAAGTGTTTACAAGGGTGTACAAGTGTGTACAAGGTTGTACAAGTGTGTACAAGGTTGTACAATTGTGTACAAGGTTGTACAAGTGTGTACAAGGTTGTACAAGTGTGTACAAGGTTGTAAAAGTGTGTACAAGGGTGTACTAGTTTGTACAAGTGTGTACAAGTTTGTACAAGTGTGTACAAGTTTGTACAAGGTTGTACAAATGTATACAAGGGTGTACAAAAGTGTACAACGGTGCACAAGTTTGTACAAGGGTGTACAAGTGTGTACAAGCTTGTACAAGTGTGTACAAGCTTGTACAAGTGTGTACAAGCTTGTACAAGTGTGTTCAAGCTTGTACAAGTGTGTACAAGCTTGTACAAGTGTGTACAAGGGTGTACAGGTTTGTACAAGGTTGTACAAGTGTTTACAAGGGTGTACAAGTATGTACAAGAATGTACAAGTTTTTACAAGTGTGTACAAGTTTGTAAAAGGTTATACAAGTGTGTACAAGGGTGTACAAGTGTGTACAAGGGTGCACAAGTGTGTACAAGGGTGTACAATCGTGTACAAGCTTGTACAAGTGTGTACAAGGGTGTACAGGTTTGTACAAGGTTGTACAAGTGTGTACAAGGTTGTACAAGTGTCTACAAGGGTGTACAAGTTTGTACAAGTGTGTACAAGTTTGTACAAGTGTGTACAAGATTGTACAAGGTTGTACAAATGTATACAAGGGTGTACAAAAGTGTACAAGGTTGTACAAGTGTTTACAAGGGTGTACAAGTATGTACAAGAATGTACAAGTTTGTACAAGTGTGTACAAGTTTGTAAAAGGTTGTACAAGTGTGTACAAGAGTGTACAAGTGTATACAAGGGTGCACAAGTGTGTACAAGGGTGTACAATCGTGTACAAGCTTGTACAATCGTGTACAAGGTTGTACAAGTGTGTACAAGGTTGTACAAGTGTGTACAAGGTTGTACAAGTGTGTACAAGGGTGCACAAGTGTGTACAAGGGTGTACAATCGTGTACAAGCTTGTACAAGTTTTTACAAGGTTGTACAAGTGTGTACAAGGTTGTACAAGTGTGTACAAGGTTGTACAAGTGTGTACAAGGTTGTACAAGTGTGTACAAGGTTGTACAAGTGTGTACAAGGTTGTACAAGTGTGTACAAGGTTGTACAAGTGTGTACAAGGTTGTACAAGTGTGTACAAGGTTGTACAAGTGTGTACAAGGTTGTATAAGTGTGTACAAAGGTGTACAAGTGTGTACAAGGTTGTACAAGTGTGTACAAGGTTGTACAAATGTGTACATGGTTGTACAAGGTTGTACAATTGTGTACAAGGTTGTACAAGTGTGTACAAGGTTGTACAAGTGTGTACAAGGGTGTACAAGTTTGTACAAGTGTGTACAAGTTTGTACAAGTGTGTACAAGTTTGTACAAGGTTGTACAAATTAATACAAGGGTGTACAAAAGTGTACAAGGGTGCACAAGTTTGTACAAGGGTGTACAAGTGTGTACAAGCTTGTACAAGTGTGTACAAGCTTGTACAAGTGTGTACAAGGGTGTACAGGTTTGTACAAGGGTGTACAAGTGTGTACAATGGTGCACAAGTGTGTACAAGGGTGTACAATCGTGTACAAGCTTGTACAAGTGTGTACAAGGGTGTACAGGTTTGTACAAGGTTGTACAAGTGTGTACAAGGGTGTACAAATGTGTACAAGGCTGTAAAAGTTTGTACAAGTGTGTACAAGTTTGTACAAGGTTGTACAAGTAAGTACAAGTTTGTACAAGAATGTACAAGTGTGTACAAGGTTTTACAATTGTGTAAAAGGTTGTACAAGTGTGTACATGGTTGTACAAGTGTGTACAAGGTTGTACAAGTGTGTACAAGCTTGTACAAGTGTGTACAAGGTTGTACAAGTGTGTACAAGGTTGTACAAGTGTGTACAAGTTTGTACAAGTGTGTACAAGTTTGTACAAGGTTGTACAAATGTGTACAAGGGTGTACAAAAGTGTACAAGGGTGCACAAGTTTGTACAAGGGTGTACAAGTGTGTACAAGCGTGTACAAGTGTGTACAAGCTTGTACAAGGGTTTACAGGTTTGTACAAGGTTGAACAAGTGTGTACAAGGGTGTACAAAAGTGTACAAGGGTGCACAAGTTTGTACAAGGGTGTACAAGTGTGTACAAGCTTGTACAAGTGTGTAAAAGCTTGTACAAGGGTTTACAGGTTTGTACAAGGTTGTACAAGTGTGTACAAGGTTGTACAAGTATGTACAAGAATGTACAAGTTTGTACAAGTGTGTACAAGTTTGTAAAAGGTTGTACAAGTGTGTACAAGGGTGTACAAATGTGTACAAGGATGTAAAAGTGTGTACAAGTGTGTACAAGTTTGTACAAGGTTGTACAAGTGTGTACAAGTTTGTACAAGGTTGTACAAATTTGTACAAGTGTGTACAAGGTTGTACAAGTGTGTACAAGGGTGTACAAGTTTGTACAAGTGTGTACAAGTTTGTACAAGGTTGTACACGTGTGTACAAGGTTTTACAATTGTGTACAAGGTTGTACAAGTGTGTACAAGGTTGTACAAGTGTGTACAAGGTTGTACAAGTGTGTACAAGGTTGTACAAGTGTGTACAAGGTTGTACAAGTGTACACAAGTTTGTACAAGTGTGTACAAGTTTGTACAAGTGTGTACAAGTTTGTACAAGTTTGTACAAATGTGTACAAGGGTGTACAAAAGTGTACAAGGGTGCACAAGTTTGTACAAGGGTGTACAAGTGTGTACAAGGGTGTACAAGTATGTACAAGAATGTACAATTTTGTACAAGTGTGTACAAGTTTGTAAAAGGTTGTACAAGTGTGTACAAGGGTGTACAAGTGTGTACAAGGTTGTACAAGTGTGTACAAGCTTGAACAATTGTGTACAAGGTTGTACAAGTGTGTACAAGGTTGTACAAGTGTGTACAAGGTTGCACAAGTGTGTACAAGAGTGTACAAGTGTACACAAGTTTGTACAAGTGTGTACAAGTTTGTACAAGTGTGTACAAGTTTGTACAAGTTTGTACAAATGTGTACAAGGGTGTACAAAAGTGTACAAGGGTGCACAAGTTTGTACAAGGGTGTACAATCGTGTACAAGCTTGTACAAGTGTGTACAAGGGTGTACAGGTTTGTACAAGGTTGTACAAGTGTGTAC
Source organism: Macrosteles quadrilineatus (assembly GCF_028750875.1). NCBI lineage: Eukaryota > Metazoa > Arthropoda > Insecta > Hemiptera > Cicadellidae > Macrosteles > Macrosteles quadrilineatus. The sequence goes on from NW_026542903.1 coordinate 100,346, forward strand.
AAGGGTGTACAAATGTGTACAAGGCTGTAAAAGTTTGTACAAGTGTGTACAAGTTTGTACAAGGTTGTACAAGTAAGTACAAGTTTGTACAAGAATGTACAAGTGTGTACAAGGTTTTACAATTGTGTAAAAGGTTGTACAAGTGTGTACATGGTTGTACAAGTGTGTACAAGGTTGTACAAGTGTGTACAAGCTTGTACAAGTGTGTACAAGGTTGTACAAGTGTGTACAAGGTTGTACAAGTGTGTACAAGTTTGTACAAGTGTGTACAAGTTTGTACAAGGTTGTACAAATGTGTACAAGGGTGTACAAAAGTGTACAAGGGTGCACAAGTTTGTACAAGGGTGTACAAGTGTGTACAAGCTTGTACAAGTGTGTACAAGCTTGTACAAGGGTTTACAGGTTTGTACAAGGTTGAACAAGTGTGTACAAGGGTGTACAAAAGTGTACAAGGGTGCACAAGTTTGTACAAGGGTGTACAAGTGTGTACAAGCTTGTACAAGTGTGTAAAAGCTTGTACAAGGGTTTACAGGTTTGTACAAGGTTGTACAAGTGTGTACAAGGTTGTACAAGTATGTACAAGAATGTACAAGTTTGTACAAGTGTGTACAAGTTTGTAAAAGGTTGTACAAGTGTGTACAAGGGTGTACAAATGTGTACAAGGATGTAAAAGTGTGTACAAGTGTGTACAAGTTTGTACAAGGTTGTACAAGTGTGTACAAGTTTGTACAAGGTTGTACAAATTTGTACAAGTGTGTACAAGGTTGTACAAGTGTGTACAAGGGTGTACAAGTTTGTACAAGTGTGTACAAGTTTGTACAAGGTTGTACACGTGTGTACAAGGTTTTACAATTGTGTACAAGGTTGTACAAGTGTGTACAAGGTTGTACAAGTGTGTACAAGGTTGTACAAGTGTGTACAAGGTTGTACAAGTGTGTACAAGGTTGTACAAGTGTACACAAGTTTGTACAAGTGTGTACAAGTTTGTACAAGTGTGTACAAGTTTGTACAAGTTTGTACAAATGTGTACAAGGGTGTACAAAAGTGTACAAGGGTGCACAAGTTTGTACAAGGGTGTACAAGTGTGTACAAGGGTGTACAAGTATGTACAAGAATGTACAATTTTGTACAAGTGTGTACAAGTTTGTAAAAGGTTGTACAAGTGTGTACAAGGGTGTACAAGTGTGTACAAGGTTGTACAAGTGTGTACAAGCTTGAACAATTGTGTACAAGGTTGTACAAGTGTGTACAAGGTTGTACAAGTGTGTACAAGGTTGCACAAGTGTGTACAAGAGTGTACAAGTGTACACAAGTTTGTACAAGTGTGTACAAGTTTGTACAAGTGTGTACAAGTTTGTACAAGTTTGTACAAATGTGTACAAGGGTGTACAAAAGTGTACAAGGGTGCACAAGTTTGTACAAGGGTGTACAAGTGTGTACAAGGGTGTACAAGTATGTACAAGAATGTACAATTTTGTACAAGTGTGTACAAGTTTGTAAAAGGTTGTACAAGTGTGTACAAGGGTGTACAAGTGTGTACAAGGTTGTACAAGTGTGTACAAGCTTGAACAATTGTGCACAAGGTTGTACAAGTGTGTACAAGGTTGTACAAGTGTGTACAAGGTTGCACAAGTGTGTACAAGAGTGTACAATCGTGTACAAGCTTGTACAAGTGTGTACAAGGTTGTACAAGTGTGTACAAGGTTGTAAAAGTGTGTACAAGGGTGTACTAGTTTGTACAAGTGTGTACAAGTTTGTACAAGTGTGTACAAGTTTGTACAAGGTTGTACAAATGTATACAAGGGTGTACAAAAGTGTACAACGGTGCACAAGTTTGTACAAGGGTGTACAAGTGTGTACAAGCTTGTACAAGTGTGTACAAGCTTGTACAAGTGTGTACAAGCTTGTACAAGTGTGTTCAAGCTTGTACAAGTGTGTACAAGCTTGTACAAGTGTGTACAAGGGTGTACAGGTTTGTACAAGGTTGTACAAGTGTTTACAAGGGTGTACAAGTATGTACAAGAATGTACAAGTTTGTACAAGTGTGTACAAGTTTGTAAAAGGTTATACAAGTGTGTACAAGGGTGTACAAGTGTGTACAAGGGTGCACAAGTGTGTACAAGGGTGTACAATCGTGTACAAGCTTGTACAAGTGTGTACAAGGGTGTACAGGTTTGTACAAGGTTGTACAAGTGTGTACAAGGTTGTACAAGTGTCTACAAGGGTGTACAAGTTTGTACAAGTGTGTACAAGTTTGTACAAGTGTGTACAAGTTTGTACAAGGTTGTACAAATGTATACAAGGGTGTACAAAAGTGTACAAGGTTGTACAAGTGTTTACAAGGGTGTACAAGTATGTACAAGAATGTACAAGTTTGTACAAGTGTGTACAAGTTTGTAAAAGGTTGTACAAGTGTGTACAAGAGTGTACAAGTGTATACAAGGGTGCACAAGTGTGTACAAGGGTGTACAATCGTGTACAAGCTTGTACAATCGTGTACAAGGTTGTACAAGTGTGTACAAGGTTGTACAAGTGTGTACAAGGTTGTACAAGTGTGTACAAGGGTGCACAAGTGTGTACAAGGGTGTACAATCGTGTACAAGCTTGTACAAGTTTTTACAAGGTTGTACAAGTGTGTACAAGGTTGTACAAGTGTGTACAAGGTTGTACAAGTGTGTACAAGGTTGTACGAGTGTGTACAAGGTTGTACAAGTGTGTACAAGGTTGTACAAGTGTGTACAAGGTTGTACAAGTGTGTACAAGGTTGTACAAGTGTGTACAAGGTTGTACAAGTGTGTACAAGGTTGTATAAGTGTGTACAAAGGTGTACAAGTGTGTACAAGGTTGTACAAGTGTGTACAAGGTTGTACAAATGTGTACATGGTTGTACAAGGTTGTACAATTGTGTACAAGGTTGTACAAGTGTGTACAAGGTTGTACAAGTGTGTACAAGGGTGTACAAGTTTGTACAAGTGTGTACAAGTTTGTACAAGTGTGTACAAGTTTGTACAAGGTTGTACAAATTAATACAAGGGTGTACAAAAGTGTACAAGGGTGCACAAGTTTGTACAAGGGTGTACAAGTGTGTACAAGCTTGTACAAGTGTGTACAAGCTTGTACAAGTGTGTACAAGGGTGTACAGGTTTGTACAAGGGTGTACAAGTGTGTACAATGGTGCACAAGTGTGTACAAGGGTGTACAATCGTGTACAAGCTTGTACAAGTGTGTACAAGGGTGTACAGGTTTGTACAAGGTTGTACAAGTGTGTACAAGGGTGTACAAATGTGTACAAGGCTGTAAAAGTTTGTACAAGTGTGTACAAGTTTGTACAAGGTTGTACAAGTAAGTACAAGTTTGTACAAGAATGTACAAGTGTGTACAAGGTTTTACAATTGTGTAAAAGGTTGTACAAGTGTGTACATGGTTGTACAAGTGTGTACAAGGTTGTACAAGTGTGTACAAGCTTGTACAAGTGTGTACAAGGTTGTACAAGTGTGTACAAGGTTGTACAAGTGTGTACAAGTTTGTACAAGTGTGTACAAGTTTGTACAAGGTTGTACAAATGTGTACAAGGGTGTACAAAAGTGTACAAGGGTGCACAAGTTTGTACAAGGGTGTACAAGTGTGTACAAGCTTGTACAAGTGTGTACAAGCTTGTACAAGGGTTTACAGGTTTGTACAAGGTTGAACAAGTGTGTACAAGGGTGTACAAAAGTGTACAAGGGTGCACAAGTTTGTACAAGGGTGTACAAGTGTGTACAAGCTTGTACAAGTGTGTAAAAGCTTGTACAAGGGTTTACAGGTTTGTACAAGGTTGTACAAGTGTGTACAAGGTTGTACAAGTATGTACAAGAATGTACAAGTTTGTACAAGTGTGTACAAGTTTGTAAAAGGTTGTACAAGTGTGTACAAGGGTGTACAAATGTGTACAAGGATGTAAAAGTGTGTACAAGTGTGTACAAGTTTGTACAAGGTTGTACAAGTGTGTACAAGTTTGTACAAGGTTGTACAAATTTGTACAAGTGTGTACAAGGTTGTACAAGTGTGTACAAGGGTGTACAAGTTTGTACAAGTGTGTACAAGTTTGTACAAGGTTGTACACGTGTGTACAAGGTTTTACAATTGTGTACAAGGTTGTACAAGTGTGTACAAGGTTGTACAAGTGTGTACAAGGTTGTACAAGTGTGTACAAGGTTGTACAAGTGTGTACAAGGTTGTACAAGTGTACACAAGTTTGTACAAGTGTGTACAAGTTTGTACAAGTGTGTACAAGTTTGTACAAGTTTGTACAAATGTGTACAAGGGTGTACAAAAGTGTACAAGGGTGCACAAGTTTGTACAAGGGTGTACAAGTGTGTACAAGGGTGTACAAGTATGTACAAGAATGTACAATTTTGTACAAGTGTGTACAAGTTTGTAAAAGGTTGTACAAGTGTGTACAAGGGTGTACAAGTGTGTACAAGGTTGTACAAGTGTGTACAAGCTTGAACAATTGTGTACAAGGTTGTACAAGTGTGTACAAGGTTGTACAAGTGTGTACAAGGTTGCACAAGTGTGTACAAGAGTGTACAAGTGTACACAAGTTTGTACAAGTGTGTACAAGTTTGTACAAGTGTGTACAAGTTTGTACAAGTTTGTACAAATGTGTACAAGGGTGTACAAAAGTGTACAAGGGTGCACAAGTTTGTACAAGGGTGTACAAGTGTGTACAAGGGTGTACAAGTATGTACAAGAATGTACAATTTTGTACAAGTGTGTACAAGTTTGTAAAAGGTTGTACAAGTGTGTACAAGGGTGTACAAGTGTGTACAAGGTTGTACAAGTGTGTACAAGCTTGAACAATTGTGCACAAGGTTGTACAAGTGTGTACAAGGTTGTACAAGTGTGTACAAGGTTGCACAAGTGTGTACAAGAGTGTACAATCGTGTACAAGCTTGTACAAGTGTGTACAAGGGTGTACAGGTTTGTACAAGGTTGTACAAGTGTGTACAAGGGTGTACAAGTTTGTACAAGTGTGTACAAGTTTGTACAAGTGTGTACAAGTTTGTACAAGTTTGTACAAATGTATACAAGGGTGTACAAAAGTGTACAAGGGTGCACAAGTTTGTACAAGGCTGTACAAGTGTGTACAAGCTTGTACAAGTGTGTACAAGGGTGTACAGGTTTGTACATGGTTGTACAAGTGTTTACAAGGGTGTACAAGTATGTACAAGAATGTACAAGTGTGTACAAGTGTGTACAAGTTTGTAAAAGGTTGTACAAGTGTGTACAAGGGTGTACAAGTGTGTACAAGGGTGCACAAGTGTGTACAAGGGTGTACAAGTGTGTACAAGGGTGTACAATCGTGTACAAGCTTGTACAAGTGTGTACAAGGGTGTACAGGTTTGTACAAGGTTGTACAAGTGTGTACAAGGTTTGTACAAGTGTGTACAAGGTTGTTCAAGTGTGTACATGTTTGTACAAGTGTGTTTAAGTTTGTACAAGGTTGTACAAATGTGTACAAGGGTGTACAAAAGTGTTCAAGGGTGCACAAGTTTGTACAAGGGTGTACAAGTGTGTACAAGCTTGTACAAGTGTGTACAAGGGTGTACAGGTTTGTACAAGGTTGTACAAGTGTGTACAAGGGTGTACAAGTGTGTACAAGGTTGTAAAAGTGTGTACAAGGTTTTACAATTGTGTACAAGGTTGTACAAGTGTGTACAAGGTTGTACAAGTGTGTACGAGGTTGTACAAGTGTGTACAAGGTTGTACAAGTGTGTACAAGGTTGTACAAGTGTGTACAAGGTTGTACAAGTGTGTACAAGGGTGTACAAGTTTGTACAAGTGTGTACAAGTTTGTACAAGTGTGTACAAGTTTGTACAAGTTTGTACAAATGTATACAAGGGTGTACAAAAGTGTACAAGGGTGCACAAGTTTGTACAAGGCTGTACAAGTGTGTACAAGCTTGTACAAGTGTGTACAAGCTTGTACAAGTGTGTACAAGGGTGTACAGGTTTGTACAAGGTTGTACAAGTGTTTACA